>NW_025335269.1:18158615-18299447 GCF_004798865.1 Varanus komodoensis | reverse complement strand
TCTCTCTCTCTCTCTCTCTCTCTCTCTCTCTCTCTCTCTCAAATTTTATCATATATATTGCTTGTGTGTTTCCTCATTCCACAATAAGATGTTGATGCTAATGATTTTATCTTTCATGGCTTCAAATAACATTGCAACAAGTAACAGGTTTCTCAGCATCATTTTTTGCCGTCTTCCTGCTTTCCTTACGGGAAATGGAATGCCAAGGAAATTTATCTTTACCAACACCCATTCCACTCTACTGATTTCTCTAGTTACCCAGGCTTTACCACCAGATGTTGGCATCTTAAGAATCTGCCCAGAGTCCTGAACTGTTGCTAGGGACCCCTTCCTTTGTGTGAGAAATAAAAGCTTGCCAAATCATGAAGAAAGACTTTGATGCAGTCTCTTCTCTGAACTGTCTACCTTGATGCATCAAGTTTTCACCCAGGCACAGTACCACACCTTCTTCCTGCAAACTTCCATGCATATTCCTGCGCCTTCAATTCACTTTTTAGCAAATGCCAACCGCACTGCAATGACTTGAAAGATAATCAGGTCTGCATTTTTCATGATACATCCTAATGATAGCTTTATTCTACATCACCCCAGGGGTCTGCTAGGTGGAGAGTGTGCATTAAACATGTTAACAATGAAGCAAATAAAAAGCTGGGAACAAATTGCTACTTCTTAGCCTTAGTTCAGCAACTGTAAAATGGGAACACTGATGATTAACTTTGAAGGGATATTGTAAGGATGAATAGAGTCTGCAAAGATTCCTTGACTGCAAAGATGCTGCACAAAAGCTTAGTTGCGGTCCCCACATGCATGCCTTTAATCAGAGTGGTAGGAAGTTCCCTGAAGGCCTGGGAATCATTTTGTAATAATGGAAGTGTACCCTGTACTGTCAGCCTGTACTGAAGTTCCCTGATGAATATTAAAACCATACCGCATTGCACAGTCAAATGTTAGAGACACAGTTTGGCAGCTGGCATTCAATATCTTATATTAAGTGCTAAGGCCTGGCAATAGTGCCCATAGTCAAAGTGGGAGACACCCGTCCCTTGCTTTACTTTCTCCGAAATGTCAGGACTTATTAAAAACCTTCCCAATAGGATTATTGGAAGAAAATTTATGCATTTCTCAAAAGAAAACACACTCAGAAACTCTCCAGGCTACAAGAACAAATCATTAGCCTGATAATATATTGTTTGGAAGAGTCAATTAGGCTTCGGAGAGTGGAGGTGTGGGGGAAGCAAAAGGGCAACATTTCCACAAAGTTTGGGCCGTAATGGCATGTGTCAAAAGCAAATAAAAGAGCAGCAAGGAACGAAGGCTTGGTGTCTACCAGCAGAAGGGCTTGGGATTGATTGACTCAACCCTCCCATGTGAGTCTATCAGTGTCATTATGTTTGTTACAGGATGAATGGTGTAATTGTTTTGGGGGAGATATCAGCATGTTCAATCAAAAAGCTAATATGTGCATTATTGCTTTGCTGGTTTTTAAACCCTTTTCTCATTACAGGCATCGATCTTGCTTAAAAGCTCTTCTCCAAATGTTTGGTTCCATGACATGAACGGATTCCTTCGTCTTTAGATGTTTCTCCACCCTCCCCTCTTCCACACTTCTCCACTGCTGCCAGAAGAAAGATCGCTTCATTCAGGTTAATTGTAGAATGCTAAAAACTACTTCTCTGCATGAGGGAAACGTTTTTCAAGCACAGTGTTAAGAGCTGCATTTCAAAGATTCTCAGGGTCTCTTGGGTTGGAACAATAATAGTACCTGCCTTAATACAGCAGTTTGTGTGAGGCAAAACACTATGAAAGTTGCATGGAAAATGGGAGGTAGTTTGCTATTCAAGGTAGGATGGTAGGGGTCTTTTGGTGTAACTTTTGGGGAGGCAGGGGGCATACTTCCAAGTGTATACTCAGAGGGAGATGAGCATGTCCAGACAAATATTGAAGTTGATGGGCATATGATAACGAGCCCAACCACAGTCCCAAACCTACCTGGAAAAATCGTGGACTACCTCTGAAGATTGTATTAGGAGACAAGACCTCCTTCCTGCAGTGGTGTGGAAATCTGTTTTCTCTGATGTGTTCAGATACTGTTGAGCATGTATGGGAGGCTACTTGTAAATGCATGTTTTCTCAGATGTCATGAGCCGGACCTTCCCCCTTTCCTCCAGCACATCAGACAGTCCTTTACAATGCAAATCTTTATTGGTTCTTCAAGGTTATCAAGACAATGGAATTCTATGAGCCTTCTAGCAAGCTGAAGCCTCTGCTCATCCAAAGAGTGCTGAACCCAGACTGGAAACTTCTCCCAATTCTTCCCTTTCAGTAATGCTGTGAAGGCTCCACCCTCAGGGTGCCTCCCACTGGTGGAGAGCCAGCTGGCGAGACCTACAGAAGATGAGCTGGGTAGCTCATCTCTCCTGACACCTTAGCACAAGGGCAAGGCCTACCGTCCTCTCCTGGTCTCCTTCTGGTCAGTCTGGGAAATGCTGGCCAGTGACCTTGCTAGAGCTTCAAAGGCTCCTCCCTCCCTTGGATGATCCTGCCCTCCCATCATCTCTTTCTTGCTGTCCTCTTCAGAATCTGATAACACATGCCCTTGGAAAGTCAGCAAAGAGTGGCCTATTCGCTACATTGGAATTAAAAAGAGTGTCATGCTGGATTAGATGTGAAGCACAATCCTCTGTGCATTTACGCAGAGACTCTACTGTGTTTAATGGCGCTTTCTTCCAGGTAAGAGGGTCTAGGATTGCATCCTGAACAGTTTATCTGCCTCTTAATAGTCGCCAACCAGATGCCTCAGGGAAGTTCCCAAAGAGGCTGTGAAATTAATATCCACATCCTCTTGCTCACCCTCATTATCTGGTCATCAAATATATACTGACCTGAAAATACTGACTCACATCTTAACCTTGTCCCTAGATAGTTTATGAATATGAATATTTCATACTTCGCTTCTATCTCTTTTCCGTTTTATTGCTCTTTTTTACACTCAATTTTTGTTCATTTTGCCTGATGGTAAAATTAAATGCATGCAAAAGTCAAGATTAAAATAGTTTCCTAATGATTTATGGACCAATTATCTACAATAAATGTGTTACAAGGTCCATTTTTTTCCCAGGGTAGTTTTCTGAAATAACTGTAATTCGAGCTCTGGAAATTGTTGGGGTCCTTCTTCCCAGTAGAGCTTCCCTATTGCAAAAACAAATGACAGATGCTGATGCTGTAAGGACCCAAATCTATTCATGAGCCCAATGGGACTTATTCCCAGAAATTAGGATCCTGAGCCTTCAATCTTGTACCCACTTCCAAAGGAGGAAACTCAGATTAATTCAACTGGGGTGCCTTTTGCACAGACATCTCTTGCACTGCAAGATATTTCTGTGTTATTCACTACATTCAACAGAGGAATGGCGGAGGAAGCTGGTGATTCCTGTGTCAGTGGAACTCTTCATCTAGTGCAGTCTTTCCTTACTGCTTTCTAGGAGTGGTCAATCTAGCTTGGGGATGCAGTTCAGTACCATGGACAGCTCCCGCAGTATTCCTATACAGCTATAAAGAAAAACTGCTAAGCACGACGAGGCCAACTGACCTAGAAGTCAGCAGCCTTCCCTGGCTATTGATTAACCCATGCAGCTGACTCTATGACTGGTGGACACAACAAGGCAAGGAACTCTGTGTGGTTACATTGGTGTACTGTTTTTTTTGTTTGTTTTAACCATGATCTCTCTAATATACAATTAAGTGATATCTATCCTTTTGTGGTTTCCAGCCTTCCTGCTCAGAGACCCCACTGTGGCATGTATTCCATCAGCCACTGAATTTCAAATTCAACCCCATGGCCCATTGTTGCTTGCCTATATTTTATTTTATTTTATTTTATTTATTTATTTAGAAAATTTCTATGCCGCCCCATTCACCGAAGCCTCGGGGTGGCTCACAAATATATCAATTAAAATATTATACAATAAAAATATAAAACAAGTTAACAATATAAAATAAGTCACCCTGGCCGAAGAATAAAATAAATAAATATTATTAACAGTTAAAATGGCGTTTGAATAAAAAGGTCTTTGCCTGGTGCCGAAAAACAAATAATGATGGCACCAGGCAGACCTGTCTGGGGAGCGCATTCCATAGATTGGGCGCCACCGCAATCCCTGCCTCTTCCTTATTAAGAATGATGCACAGAGAGGCTGGATGGCTGGAGTAGCTCCTGTAGTTGCCACTCTTCCCAGGGGACTCTATGGTATTTGCATACCAAGGCCATGGAAACCACTGACAAAACAATAAGCCGTGATAGTACAGAAAAACCATAGAGCAGACTATTGTGTATCAATTTTTAAATACCAAATTTACCATGGTGAAATGCAATTGGGTTTGGACAACATAACTGATCAACAATGGTAAAAAAGCCCAAACACCATGGTTTGTTGTGTCCTATGAACCCATGCTATGAATAGAAGTGATGGGCAAACATCTGCTGAGTGAATTTGTTATTTATTCAGTAAATAACACTCTGCCCATGAGCATTCTCTTTATACAAGCTTTTTCTCAGGTGCAATATTAAGGTTATCTTCAGAGCTGTAGTTATTGTCACGTAGTGTGGCATGATGTCATGCATCACTGTGGCATGTGACCCCTTTGAACAGGCTGTCTTCACCTGCCTTGCTTGCATGAGGACAGCATGTGATGTTTACCTGCTATTGTTGGTATGATGATGGACCTGCAGAGCCAGAGTTCTGGTTGTGGCAGTGATGACAGTGAGGGAAGCAGCTAAAGAGACTGCTTCAAATAACCTGGGGATGGACCGAATGTAGATAATATACTGACTGAAAATGTAGGGGGAAGGGAATTTTATTATGCATGCTTTGAAGCTCCCAATCAGTTCCAAACTTAATAGCAAAGTCATAATACATTAATTCAGGCTCTCTGCAAAGGTGAGCATTATGACCAACAAGCTGACTTATTACAAAATTCAGCAGCATCTCTAATTGCAGGTACTTAAATGACAGCCAGTATTAGGCCACTAAAATGATAAGCTAGATTGGACCATTCTATACAGCCAGTGATAACATCACACAGAGCTGTTTGAAAGAGCACGTCTGAGCTTTTAGCTTCTCCAGGTGTTACTCCCACCTCACTCAGTATACAATTTGATTCTGTTTTGCGTGTGTGCTAAAACAGCCATGGCACTCCATTCTCTCCCTCCACCCCCAAATTCCATCTCTAAGAGCTGTTTCCATTTGAAACAAGGTCAGATCCTGACATTGGCCCTAATTCCTATTGACAAATTCACTTGTTACTTGTTGTATACCCTTAAGAAGTTCCCTTGTTAAAGGCTGAGAGGTTAACCACTGAACCCAGATTGTCTCCAGTGAATCAAACTCAATTTTCTCAGGCTTATTGAAAGCAATCTGCTCTGCTCCAAAGGAGCTAATTAGAGTGAAGAATACAGCACGTTAGTCTGGGCAGCACCATTTATTGTATTCTCAATTACGTTATGCATTTCCTTTCTGCAATTTGGTGAAATCATTTCACTCTATCTTCTTTTCTCCTGTTGGATAAAAACGGACGCATTGTAAATAGAGACTAGGTGTACCAGTGTAATAACTACTCTTATATTGGAACTTAAATACATTGACTGGGGTAAAAAAAGAAAGAAAAAGTAATGGGATTGCCAAACTCATCAGCCAGTACAGTGTAGCAAAACACATGCTTTGCATGCAGAAAGTCCTATGTTCAAACAAAAGGGTCTCAAGTAGCAGATGGGAACTGCTCCCAGGTGGAGGAGAAAGCCCTAAATGGGCCAATAATCTGACATGGTATTAAAGCAGCTTCATACAGAATCTCAGAGCTTTTGAATTCTCAGACATCATCTAGCTGAACTTGCTCCTCAATGCAGAATTTGCGAGGGAGGATGCAACTGCAGCATCTCTGACAGATGGCTGTCCAACCTCTGCTTAAGTAGCTTCAGCTATAGAAGATCGACCACTGTCAAACTGTTTTTGCTAGTACAAAGTTGCACATAATGTTTATCTGCAATCTGCTTCCTTGCAATGCCCACCTGCTAAGTCTAGCTCCATCTTCTGGAGAACAAGCCCACCCTATCTTAAACAGGATAGCTCTTCTGATATTTGAAGACAGCTATGAGACCTTTCATTCATCATCGCTTCTTCAGGCTTAACATACTCAACTGTTGGATGCCTTTTTTTACTTCTTCCTGTCTTTCCAGAAGCTGTGAAGTTCCTCCTTTTTAGGAAGGCATTGCATATGACTGCACCCTTAGAAGAGTTGGTCATGGAACCAACCAGAGGGGAGGCAAACCTGGATTTAGTCCCAAGTGGAGTTGCTCAGGATCTAGTACAGAATGTAAATGCTGCTGAGCCAATAGGAAACAGTGGCCATGGTGGTATTGTATTTCATATACAGTTAGGCAGAAGACCACTAAAGAAGTTGAACACAATTGCATTTAACTTCAAAAGAGGAAACTTCTCAAAAGTGAGGGAACCAGTAAAGAAGAAGCTGAAGAAGGGAATCAAGAAGTTCAAATTGCTTCAAAGCACTTGGAGATTGCTGAAAAACACTGTAATAGAGGTACAGCCTCTATTATACCACAAGTGTGGAAAGGGACCACGAAGTCCAGGAAATCTCCAGCATGCTTAATGCCTAGCGTCAAGAAAGCTATTGAGGCAAAGAAAGAGTGAATTAGAAGACCTTACCCAAATGCTGGGACCCCAGAAGTCAGAAGGACCACATGCTTGCACAAGGGAGATGCAAGCAGACAATCTGAGAAGCAAGGAAGGGGTTTAAGTAGTGCATCACTAACAACATCACGGCTCACAATTAAAAACAAAAACTTTAAATATATCAGAAGAAAGAAAGCAGCTAGAGAAGTGGTTAGACTCTGGGATGATAGTAGATTTGAAGATGCCTTGATGGTGGCGGCAGGGGACAGCAATGAGGAGATTGCTGAGAAGTTCAATGAATTTATTTCATCAGTCTTCACTTAAAAGGATGCAGAGCATATACCTGTTCTTGAGTTTAAGTATCCACACAGTCTGAGGAGTTAAGGCAGATGGTAGTGACAAAATTCTTAACCTTATTGACAAACTGAAAGTCAGCAAATCACCTGGTCCAGATGGTATCCATCCTAGAGATCTGAAAGAACTCAAACATGAAATTGCTGACTTTCTTACCCAAATATTTAATATGTCTCTAAAATTAGCCCTTGTACATAAAGACTGGAGAATGGCCAGTGTAAAACCATTTTTTAAGGGATTCAGGGGTATCTAGGGAATTACAGGTGAGTTAGATTAACATCTGTTCTGGGTAAATTGCTTGAAAGCATTATTAAAGATAAATTAGTAAGGACATAGAGGAACAACCTCTGCTGAAAAAGAATCAACATGGCTTCTACAAGGGGAAGTCTTGCTTCACTAACGTGTTGATGTTCTTTGGGAGTGTCAATAAACATCTAGACTGGGTAGATGCTGTTTAGTTGGACTTCCAAAGGGCTTTTGACAAAGTGTCTCAGCAAAGACTCCAGAACAAACTAAGCAGTCATGGAATAAAAGGGGTGGGGGTCCTCTTGTAGATTTCCAACTGGTTAAAGAATAACAGACAGAGAGTAGGAATAAATGGCAATTTCTCCCAATATCACCTGCAGGATTCTGTATTAGGATCAGTGCTTTTCAACCTATTCATAAATGATCTGGAATTAGGAATAGTGAAGGGACCAAGTTTGCTGATGGTACCAAACTACTGAAGGTGGTTAAAACCCAAAGGAATTTGAAGATCTCCAGAGTGATCTTTCCAAGCTGAGCAAAGGCAACTGCAGTTCAGTGTAAGCAAGTGTAAAGTATTGCATGTTGGGGCAAAATATCCCTTCTTCAAGTACAAACTGATGGGATCTGAGCTGGAAGTGACAGAGCAAGAAAGGGATCTTGGGGTAGTGGTGGAAAGCTTGATGAAAATGTTGGCCCAGTGTGCAGCTACTGTGAAAAAAATGCAAACTCCATGCTAGGCAAAATTGACATGGAGAGCCAAGTGGTGTAATGGTTGAGAGCACAGGACTTGGATGCAGGCATTCTGCCTTCTAGTCCCTAATCAGCCATGGAGTCAACTGGGTGAGACGTTGGCCAGTCACAGACACTCAACCCAACCTGCCTCCACATGTCTTGTGGAGATAAGATTGAGCGCAGCGGGAGGAAAATGATGTAAGCTGCTTTGAGTTCTTTAAAAAAACAAAAACAGCAGGATATAAATCAAATAATCAAGTAGATAAGTAAATAAATATAAATTTTTAGAAATGGAACTACTATGATCGTATTCCCCTTATACAAAATCTTTGGTATGATCACACTTAGAATGTTGCGTTCAGTTCTAGTCACCTTACCAGACATTATTGAGTCGAAAAATGTACAGAGAGGGGCAATGAAAAAGATCAAGGGACTGGGACTGTTTAGCTTAGACTAAAGATGAGTAAAGGGGAGACTCCCTGCCTGCATCCCCCAAGTTGCTGAGGAACTTGGGCAGGGGGAGGTCTTTCACCCTTCCTGGTTGACCAGTCCTGTACCCTCCCCTATCTGGTGGGAAGCTGGTTTACTGCTATGTGTACAAGAGCTGAACTAAAAGGACCTTTCATCTGATCCAGCATGGATTTTTGCATTTTCTTACATTCATATGCAATTTTTAATGTGTATTTATCTGTTCTGTCTTTTGAATATGTCATTTTTTTACTGTCATTGTAGTTTTATCATCATCAGCTGTTTTGGGGCTGGATCCAGATTAATGTTGGATCCACTGTGCTAGTAAAAATGGACTCCCCTTCTCCACGGTTCCATGGAAGCCCCTCTAGCCCTCTTAAAGATGATTCAAGGAGAGTCGGAAGACACTATTAAATGGGTTGGCTGAGGTCCTCCCAGATTAGGCAGATCAAGTCAGACCCCGGATTTATTTCCTGTGTTATAATATTCAGTCAGCTTTGTTTTAGATTGTAAAGATGTTTTTCATTCTTAAATTTCTGATTTCTGTTGCAAACCACCTTGAGTTTTCTAAGGGAAAGCCAGGGTGTGTTTTGGAATGAATGAATGAATGAATGAATAAATAAATAAATAAATAAATAAAGGCCTTTGTATCCAGATTGCTTGCCCTATATAACACAGCAATAAAATGCATTTAGAAAATTCACAAGCCACCTGTCAGCATAAGCTGCCAGGGTGGAGTATACAGTAAAATAAAACAAGCCAATGCAAGCCAGTGCAATATAATCCAATAGACCTGTAAACACAGAAGCAGCAGCCTCAGATGAACCATAAATTCAAATCAGCACCTCAGTGGCTGGAATACCCAGGCTGATAAGCAAGTTTTCACCTGATGTCAAGAAGTCATCAAAGTGAATGCCAGACCAACTTCTCTTTGGAGGACATCCGAAATTCCTGGAGGGCGTCCTAGGAGAGGGGACTTGGGACCTATCCTGTCAACAGCCTGAATCATCTCCGAGGCCTGCAGAGTGACAAGAGCTTTGACAAGAACTTCCAGTCAAGTCAACTGGAAACTATCTGAGAGCCCTCAGGAATCCATCCAAATTTATTTGCCAGCAGAAAGACACACGAAACTGTTTTGCTTAATGAATTAAGGGGCAAATGTGGCTGGCAGGAAAGGCTAAGCTCCACTGAATGCAGCAGGACTCATTTCTAGGTAAAGAGGCACAGGATTGCACTTAGATAGAAGCATGTCCCTCTGGCTTTATTTCTCAGTAGACACTTAGGATTGCACTTAAGTGTTCATACCGGCTAAAAATCCCAAGTGGCTGTTTCAGGTTTTGCATTTGCCTGTGTTTTCTACTATTTTCTCCACGCCACCTGAAAGTTTCTCAGGTTGGCTCACTTGATGGTGTGACACCCATTGTGAAGAGGCTGTTTTGCCTTTTTTTGAGACACGACAGCAAGCATTATGGTGGTGAATGGGTTGTTGTCTCTTCAAGAAATAAACTATGGTAGGAAAGGGGGGCTTGAAACAGAGAAGAGAAACCCAGTTACAATTTAGTTAGTTTTGGAGACTGTGACTGGAACATTCGGTAGAGCTACAAAGATGCTCTTCATCCAAATATGCAGCTTTCTAAAATTAGCCATGGTGCTCTGGACTGTAACACAAAAACTCCTTATGGGGCTGCAGACTTCATTGGTCTAAAAGATGACAACAGGAGGAGAGAGTGACTCACAATGTTCTGGTATGAAATGATTGTAGTGTTATTTCAGCTGGGGGCCACGTTCCAGTGGGATGGGTTGAGTGCAAAAAGGGCAGGGGCAGAGGATGGCCAAAAATGCCAGGTAGGTTATCCTAAAGTTCTGAACTGCTAGTAAGTGGGCCTTAGGAAAGCCAGGAAACCACCACAGGTTGATTCTCAGAGGAGAGAGTGTGGGTTTAGGGGAAGCAGTGTGGTCTCCTGGGGAATCTCAGTGGAAGCAAGTGAGATCCCAGGAGTGCCTGAATTGGCCCTAAGTTTGAGGTCTGTTTGTTGCCTGATATCCTGGCCTAGATGCAGAAATAACCAGTCCAGGAATGTAATTGGCACCGTGGCTGTTGACATTTCTTTCTAATTGGATACTGAGGGAAATGTATGAGCCATTGAAATGGGTAGCATTTTTCTTAATTGCGCTTCTATTTAACACCATCCTTGAATCCATATTTTTAAAGTAAAAATAGCCAGAATGATAAAGCACACATGTGATGTGAGTGTATATGTGTACGTGCGTGCACGAGAGATACAACACACATTGGGAAATTGCAAGAACAGCTTGATCAAGCCTCTTTTCACACTAGGCAGATGAACGTGAGAATGCGAGGGTAATTAATCAATGCAAACTTTCCAAATTTATCTCTGTTAAAAGCACACCTGTGCGGGGTGTAACTTTGTGCTGATCGTGAATAAAAATATGCAGTGCATTCATTCCCCATCAATATTCTCCCTCTCTCTTTGCTAGCTAGAAGGGTGGGAAAGGCAAACAGCCTCATAAATGCTGATGCAACTGCTGTGTGAAATTTTGAGAGGCCTCCACTAAAGATTCAGTGGCGACATGTTTTCCTTTGCCCATATGGTGCCATCCAAACTGTAGTGGAACTAAAATTACTAGGGACTGAGCGACATCAGGAAGGGAACAATCATCTGATCCCTTCTTTATGCTGCCTTTTGTGTAATTATATTTTTATTGCATCCGTTTTTAAAATGGTTGCTTATTTTTCTGAGGTACCCAGGTACCTTTTTGTGATGGGGAAGCCTATGCATTGCACAATTATGAGTAAATAAGTACAAGGTTTCCAAGACTATTTGGAAGGATATTTGAAGTAGGCTTAAGGCATTCTATCATTGTAAATTCAGATTTAACCAGTAGTGTAGTGGTTAAGAGCGCAGGACTGGGACTCAGGTGATCTGGGTTCTAGCCCCACTCAGCCATGGACCCAACTGGGTGATTTTGGGCCAGTCACAGCCTCTCAGCCCAACCTACCTCACATGGTTGTTGTTGTGATGATAGGATTGAGAGGAGAAGGACAATTATATAAGGCAGGAAAGAAAATGCAGGATACAAATATAATTAATCAATACATTGATCTGACTAGAATGTAATCACCCTTTGTGTATTGCATTTGCCACAATTTGGTGATGCATTTCATTCCTTGGCTCATAAAGTTGACCAAAATGCACCTCTGAGGATATTTTCCAGGCTGCATTCAAGGTGCTGGTGTTAACTTCAAATGCCCGAGAGAGCCATGTCATGGCACCTGAGGGGTACAGGATAGTTCAGAATCCCAGCTCCAAGGTCCGAGACTGCTCTTCATCATCAAGCTGGAACTGGACTCCTAGCTGGTGCAGAAAGAAGCATGCCAGCTGCTCTCCCTGAAATCAGGAAAGTGACCTGTGAGAGGAGGAGATGGGAACTTACGATGGGCAGGAAAAGGAGGAGACCTGAGAGGCCAGGATACAAGCTCTCCTGACATCCCCAGCTTCCTTTCCTCCCACTCTAAACCCCTCTGGCCAGGTGAGCCAAAAAGCCCATCTCATGAAATGGAGATGGAGGAGGAAGAAAGCGCTTCCTCCACTCATTGGAGTGTAAATTTCTGAGTTAAGAGGCTTATAGAACATTCTATAGGATGGCACCTTAAGTGCCCTAAGGTCCAGCATCTAAGTATTTGTCTGAACCCATCTGGTTGTTAAAATCTGTCAGAGAAGCCATCTGAGGGACATCCTCACTTTCAGAGCCCATTCACTGGGCAAGCGTGAAGCAGCCCTGTTCTGCAGGGTTCCAAATGGAGTCACAGGATCCTTTCCATCCTAAATTCAATCCTGCACTGCTCTTGACAGTTCAAGGCAGCATCCAGGCATCCCTTTTCCATTTGGTCTTGTGATTGCTTTTAATGGTTTTAGTGTTGTTTTAATACTTCCATATGGTTTCTTGGTTGCTGTTTTTGTTGTTACATTGCAGTTGTATTTGATCTGCTGTCTACCTCTTTGGTGACTCATGTAGAAAGGTGGTACAGAATTATGACAAATGAGTCAGAAACGTATACATTTAGATAAAGTGCATTTGTAAATGCATATTTCCTTAGAATATGCACTCACAAATCAGTACTGAAATATGTATTTATATACAAATATTAACAAAGAGAATCCCATACATTGATAGGTAAATGGGACAGAAGGGACCTACAAATGAACACATGGGGAATTAACACTGACTGGAAACAGACGGATCCATCCATCTGTAATTCCAAGTTGAGAAAACGGCAATATTTTCACCAAATTATGTGATCATCCTGATCCAACTGCAGCACTGCCTGGTGGGTAATACTAAAGCAATGACGCATGAATCTTGAACAGTTGCAGAGATTATAGGCAAAAAAAGCACCGCTGAAAATTTGGTACCCGACAGAACTGCCAGTCAGATGAATAATTTTTCCTTAGGCCTAATGCATGAGTTACTTGCTGCCAATCTGTTTGATAGACAATCTCTGTCCCTTTCTCTTACTGTGCAAGTTAAGAACTCAAATTTATATATCTATGCATAGATGGATGGATGGATGGATGGATGGATGGATGGATGGATAGATAGATAGATAGATAGATAGATATGACGTGATATAATAGGTTAGCTGGACATCCCTTTGGTGTGTATGCACTTAATAATAATGTAGTAATAGAATTTCTTTGTTAAATGCAGGCAAAGATGCAGAAAAATATAGTTATCTAACCAATTATATACATTGCACTCTGAGGGCACAAGCACATAACACATCATATCACATGGTGGTATTCAAGAACGGCTCTTAATGCCTGCTCTGTCGAAATGTGAAAGGTACAATTTCCCCGCTGTGTCTACAGTGAGGGATTTGTGAGCTCCTGCAGAGACTCAGGGAAGATCTGCATTACAAATTGCAGTGCGTTCTCTCTCCCACCAGCCCAGTCCTTCTCTGGTGTCTCCACTGAATGCAGCTTGCCAGAAATGTCTATATTACATTTTCAGGTTCTCAGACGTCGGGAGTCACAGGCAGTATGTATTTTTGAATTCTGCAATTAGGGGAGTTTGTGGAACAAATAAATAAAATGGGCCAGTAAAAAGAAATTTGTGGACCTGCATCATGCTGGGCACCTGGTGCTAGGCTGAGACGCAGGCATAAAAGCCACAGCTGGGGACTGTGCTGGCATTGGGTGTGCAAGTTGATCACTTAGAGCAACCTTCTCCAATCTGGCATCTTCCTGATGCTTCAGACTACAGTTCCCAGCACTCCTGCCTATTTATTTATTTAAAATATTTAGATAACATCCTTAATTCACATAGGATCTCAGGAAGGTTTACACAATGACAAGAAAACAACAATAAAATTCGCCACAGCACTTAGGATATACAGTGTATAAAATGTATAATAACTGGGTATTTTAACTATTGACCATGCTGTCTGAAGCTACTGGGAGTTGAAATACAACATTACTTGAGGGTGCCCAGTTGGGGAAGGTTGTATTAGGGCATTTCTAATAGGCAGGGAAGATGGGATTTGAGGAAGGCTGACTTCTGGCAAAAGCAGTAGCAGCTGGGGCATTGCTAAACTTCATTTTTATAAGTGGTTTTGGGCCAGTACAATCTGCAACATTCATAAGAGGACCTCCAAAATCCTTTGTCTAAAGCAACCCATAAGTGGTTGCAAATGGGAGTCTGATAGACTTGTATGGATACATAAGAAACTTAACAGGGAAGTGAATTTCGACTTACAGCTGGAACTGCTGATTAGACTCAGCAGAGCCAAGGCCCCCTACTCTCTGAAAGGTCCCTGGTCCCCATTCTCTGGCTGCCCCCATATGTGAAATCTCTCACACCAACTAGAAGGCTCCCTCTCTGTCTTCCTTTACATTCCTCCACCTTACCACTTTTCCATGAAGTCTTGGCTGAAACCAGAACTGCATATACAGGGCCTCCCAAAATTCTTCACCCTATTTGAAATGGGAGGGGACAAGTTCACCAAATGTTTCTGGTGGGAGGAGAAAGTTTCCAACAGTTTCTCCCAGGTAAGGCTCACTACTCCCTACTTTCGAATTCCTTAATATTGTTCATTTTTCAGTGCCACTGCATTGGCCCCCTTTAGAATGCTCCACAAAGCCCGGACCGGTTATGGTAGTGAAAAGGCAGCTGGCATAAAAAAAAAGGGGGGGGGAGGGGAATGATGAGAAGACAGGAGAAGATTCTGTAAAGTGGCCTTTTGTTTCTCAGGGGTAAGAAAAAAAACATCTCCAAACTTTTCAGAGAAAAATGTCATCCAAGAAATGTTGGCTCAACTTTAGTTGTAAACAATTCGTACTTGTCCCCAACCAAAACAACAGCTGGAGTGCACGTAGCTACATTTTCTTGGCTTCCGTTTCCCTTGACTTCCAAAGTACAAACACACACAAACAAAGGTAGTTTTTTTGGAGAAAGAATGCAAAGGAGTGGGCATGACAGAGAGAGTTTCTCTTCCTTCAGCTTACTCACGTGATCTCTCGCTCCACTGCTATCCATATTTGGAAGCAATCCCTCTTCTTGTACCCTCTAGCTATGGCATACTGCAGCTCCCATCATCCTCAGCTGGCATGGTCACATGAGTAGGAGTCATTGTTCAGCATGATTGAACGGCTCCTGGTTGAGCAAGGCAGGCCTAAGGCATGGGGAAGACTGCCAGTTGGAGAAATAGCCAGACCTGAAGGCATGTGATGGAAGGAGGTGGCCTTGTTTGCCCCTTTCTTGTTTCAAAGTAGCCTGCTTTGGATGCAAATATAGCAATGGCCCTGTATAGAACTTTTTCTCATCTGCACCTGCTGTTTCTCTGGCTGTAGCTTGAAATATCAAGCCTGTCTTTACTACTTTCCTCCAGATTTTAATTGCTCTTTTTAACAGTCCTTTCTCACAACCCTTTTCTATTAATGAATTCTGATTGCGTTATAATTTATATTCTGCAAAAAGAGGTAGGAACTGCAATATCGTCTGTGGCACTTCTGGCTTGCATCCAGCTTTTCCGAATAGGCTGAGATGACAGCCGAATTATATCTTTGATGTTATTTCTAAAATGTGTGCGTGCAGGCTTCGAGGTGAAACAAATATAGTTTCAGCAACATATCTGGACCAGCCAATGACTATACTTGCTGGGGAAAATGGGAGTTATTGTCCAACCTACCTGGTGGGCTAGATAATTAACATGTACACGCATGTCTATATCTATAGGTATATCCTCTATATCTATATCTATCTATAGCTATATCTCTAGAGAGAAAGAGAGCGAGAGCTGATAGATACTCTGGGTATTGACCATGCCTACTGGAACCTGTTCAGTGGCATTTTCCTGGCACATTAGCCAACAGAGAACATCTAGGAGATGCTTAAATATATTTTTAAATGGAAAATGCCCACAAAAAATCCACACAAGCAAGAGAGAGTGCCTTTCTGCATTCCTTCTGATGTCTTTGAAGAAAACTCTTGCCTCTGCCCACACCTTGATGCCAACACTTTTCATATCAGAAATTATTTAGGCCACTTCCTATGCAATACCAGCTTTCCAACCCTACCAGAAACATCTCTACTCCTTGGTCTTACTTTTAAAACTCTTCAAGGCTGTACAGCTCCTATCACTTTGTCCCCATTATATACCCCTGCCTCTGCCTTTTGCTGCTTCTGCTCTACCACTCCTCCCAGCTGTACAATTTCCCACTTTCCTAGGTGGCCACAGTTCAGTATTTAAATAACATGTGGGGAGGAATATTTTTATTATTTATCTTAAATATGTCTCTGTGGTTCCTTTATCACCAAAGGCAATCCTAGGGCAGTGTGCATAAAATGATGCAGGTGACACAATATAGTAAGAATAGAAACATTAGGGTTTAGTCCCTGAGGAAAGTCCAAATATATGGTGCAGGAATGAATGGCATTATGTACAGATTCAGCTTCATGAGACTCTTCAGGAAAACTCTTCTGTGACCTCTCTGCTCATACACATCACTTCTTTGCAGACTTTGCAGAAGCCAAAAGATTCAGAATTAGCCAAGAACCCCACTTTGTGTTTCCCTGACTGTAAATGCCCCATTCCAGTTCAGTTTAGCTCACTCAGACCAAGTACTGCAATGTTTATCCATTTCATTTCCTCCTTTACATTTCCAGTTTTCCTTGATTCATGCTTCTCAGGTTCCATGTTCCAGCTGCTCATGTTGCACAGCCCTGGGCTTTCCTCTCATGGCTGTGCATTTCAGCCACTACTTCCTTTTGAGCTTGATCTAGTCACATCATTGGCACAGCGCTGATTGCACTTGTCCTTTGCTCTCCCTGAGTCGGTGGTTAGGTGCCTTCTGACTTGGCAGTCTCATCTTCTGGCAGAACCTCTTGTTTCATTTTGGATTATTTCATCCTAGGGTTTTTGGGGTAAGAAGATTCAGAAGGTTGCTGCTTTCTGAGCAGTACTAACCAGAGTTAGCCTGTACGTCACTGCCGTCATTGGTGAAAATCCTTCTCCAGTGTTACTTGCAGCAACTGCTGCTGCCCAGTAGCTGCCTTTCAGGAGTTTCTCCACCCCTTCACCATTAGACATACCTATTTTCTTCTGCTGCTGTAGCCGTTACTCCTGAAGAGAATGGATGCATCTTAATCTGGTGTCTTTGCTTTGACCATCCAGCTAGAAGACCATCCTAGTGAGAGATCCTGGCCTCTTGGTGAGATTTCTCAGGACTTCTCTGACACACTCAGCCCCTCTTACCATGTGAAGGTGTGCATCCAAGAGGGAGCATGAGGCCCCTCGCAACTCACTAATCTTCCCAACGAGTTTTAGGCCAGGCTTGCTTTAGACCATCACCATTGCTACAAGGCTGTGGCAGTCTCCTGGTTTTCTTTTTCCGTGGGCCATTCAAACCAGAAGGGTTCTGGATTGTGCCAGCACACAGTTCATAAAACTCTCTAAAGCATGCATAGAAAGAAATTGAATAGTCTAGAAGGCTGCGTGCAGCTTTACTATATTCTCCCATCTTATATAGTGCTTCTGCAGTTGGAGTCCTGTATCCAGTTTGGTCTATGAACCCAGATAGACTGGAATGAAGAGTTTGTTTTTCTTCCATGGGATGAATATGATCTGAGTGGTGGAAAGGTGAAACTGGAGAGAGAGAACCTTTGAAAGCATGGGATGCAACATAAAAACCTGTTTCCACCATTATACAAAATGCTATAGTATTGTTTGGAAATAGCTTGAAGATTTTATAGCTGAAATGAACACAGAACATTTCTGTGTTCTGTGTTGAATGTAGCATAGCCTGTAAAATAAGGACCATGCAAAATAACGTGTGTTCTCTTTTTCTTTTTCTGGAGTTTTGCCATGAAACTGCAACAGTTATCAATTGTAAATACTCTAAGATCGCTCTTGACAGATATATTAGGAATCATACCTGTGGAATTAATCAGATCTCATTAAAATGTTGTGTTTCTATATTATGCCTGTAACTTGAATTTGCATTTGAAAAGCTGAACGCTTTTAACCTGCTGAATACACTTTATTGTTCCATTGGACCTTATCTTGTACCTTATTTGACCTGTGATTCCCATTAGGTTTTGATCTAAAACAAGAAATCTATTGGCTATCATATGAAGCTGTCAGTAAGACTTAAGTCAGTGAATCAGAAGCTAATGGTGTGCAGCTTCTTTGTTTTCTTCCCTTTCAAAAGCAAATGTGAGTATATCTTATTTCAGGCAAGGTTTTGCATCTGAATCTCCCCCCGCCCCCCGCCCCCACTTCCCCTTCTCTCAGTTTCTCTGTGGCACACCACCTTGGCCTGCATTGTTTCTGCATGTACATGGAAGAATGGAGCATCAGAAAAACCATTTCAGTGTGCACAGAACACACATATTCTACTTCAAATAGGAAAATTACCCACAAGATTTTTGCCTGTGCAGGTTGAACGGTGCATGGGTAGGCCGCACTGGGATATATTTCCCTCCTGTGTGTTCATGGGGACATGGGCTTTGGTTAGATCAGGGGAGATCTAGCATCCAATTCAAGACCATGTGGATCCAAGCACAGCAGGCTTCCCTTCACCCTGAGGTCCACCTTCCATTTTGGTTATGCTTTTTGGTGCCACTTTCCACTGGTGAGTGGGATGAAACCAAAGTGGCAGGGCCCCAGCAGTCAAGCATGTAATCACTTTTATTGATTAAGCCTTAGAAGAGGCATTTGGACCTTTTAAAAAAGAGGGAAATCATACAAAGTCTGGGAAATCATCAACCCATTGGGGGATGGGAGGAAAGTTGTGTGGCCAGGGGACGGGTATGTGGCAATCTCAAGAACCTCAGAGGAGCTGGATTGAAACCTCAACCAGTGCCTGATTCACATACCCTTGAAACATCTGGAGTAGGAGTTTGAAAATCTGTAGCCCCATTAATCAATATGCACAAGAAGTATAACAACATGTATGCCCCTATGCCAAGGAATATATTATCCCATGTAATTAACTCCTTGGTCAAATGCCCAGTGATAATTGGCCACCAAACTGTGAGGAAAGTTCTACCTTTCATTTGCTTTCCTGGATTTTCTGTCTGGGTGTAGATATATGACAAATTTCTCCTTCTGCAATTGGCAGAGTTTATAGATTATATCTACTTATTAGCATAAGTTTTAAATGGAAACAGTGAGACGTATTCATTGACTATGGGGTACCTTCAATGGAAAATGGTGTTAAGAAGAGCCTGTAATCTATGGTTGGCCTGGGGAATAGCTAGAACTTGTGTATTCTTGTCATTTTTGTGGCATGTCAAGGGAAGAAGAGGATTAGAGAGCAGATGAGATTCTTTATGGAGAGGAAAAGAACACAGGAGACAAATGATGCTGAAGAATAACATCTTGAGTCTGCACATCTCTTTTCTCTCCGCCAACTAGTTCCATAGCAAAATGACAGAGCCCCCCTCCTTGAATTTGATGAGAATATGTTTATTAGGCTGCAATATGTTGACCCTACAAATGGGGACCACATAATACACATCTCGTGCCAATTATTTATGGTCTCACAATGTATGATTATTCAAACTAGCCAAGGAACATTAGTCTGCCTAATGTTGTGTATTGTTTCCAGCAGGTGCTTCATTTTTTTCTGTATCTTCAAAGTACTTGAGATGGTGAAAGGGGGGAAAAGGAAGGCTCATGTTGTACCAGATCTATCTTCAGTGTCGGGAAAGATAAGATTCTGCTACTGGTGTTATTGTTCTTCTTGAAGATCTCAAGTGCTTGCTGGTCATGGAGATGTTGACCTGTACTATTTTTCCACATTCTTTGAAAGCCAGTGTGCTGTAGTGGTTAGAGTGTTGGACTGAGGACCTGGGAGATCCACTCTCAGCCTAATCTATCTCACAGGGTTGTTGTGAGAACAAAATGGAGTGAAGGAAGACTATATCAGCTACCTTGGGTTCCTTGCAAGAGAAAGAAAAACAGAATAAAAATGCAATGTTGTTGTTGTTATTTTATCAAAATCCTGTTAACCTTTTTCAAGAGCCCTACTAATGCTTCACCAGAGTAGATTTGCTTTCAGATTTGCATTTTCCACTTTGATGAAGCTGGTGGCAACTTTGTGATGTGAGATATACCCTGAGAAACTCATTCCTCCACAAGAGCTTACTCTCTTTTGCAATCAGTACATACATTTTGCTTCGGTTAGACATTCTCGCTTTGAGGTAGGTCGAATTATACCTTGTATGACAAGATCTTTGTCTAGAACAAAGACACAAACTTTGTCTAGAACTTGTATTGCAGGATATGGCGACAGTATAAGTTCTTACATCTGTTTCTTTGGTGGAAGCTAAACCAGGAATAAGCAACCTTTTTGGGCAGAGGGCATATTTGGCAACTAACAAAATGGCTGCCATGGGGGACATGGCAAAATAACTCACCTCAAAGATTGAGTACAAGGCAGAGGTAAGGGTTGAACTCCAATGCTTAAACAACTCCTTTGAACTTATGGCTTTCTGCTCTGATTGAGCCTATTCCACAGCAATCCTACTTGCTGGAAAGAAAATACGTTGTTGTTGTTGATGATAGTTTGCAATGTGAGTGGTAGGACAGCTTGGCAAGCACTGAGAAAGGGGTCTGGAGGCACACCATGTTGCTAAACTCTTTGCTAGTTGCTGTGTTTAAGGCCTGACCTTCCTTCCATGGCCCTGCCACTCCTGGATAACAGATGTTGGTATGTCAAGGTGGTATTAGAAAAGGATAATCCCAGATAATCTATTTTTGCACTGCTCCCTTTGAAATAGTGTTGTAGGCAACTATCTGTAGTTGTTTCAAATATAAGTTCAACTTGGCCTACAGCAATTTTGAGTAGTTTCCACCTATAATCAAAGGACATCAGAAAGCAGATGAACTATTGCTTGATTTTTATTTTAGGACAGTGGTTAGAGTCTAAGCTTGTATTTATTCTTACACCTCAATGTCACAAAGGAAACCAACATTTCCAGTATTATACATAAGCTGTCCTTTTGCTGAATGTGGTGGCTGGGAGACACTTAGTTCAGCAATATCCTCTGAAATCGTGCCTTTTTCATGGCTGCAGTTTCATGATCTGCTGTTGTAAACAGTGCAGAAAACTTTGGCTATTGGGCAGTACAGAAATAAACACATACACACAAATAAAAACAATGGATTAAATATTAGCTTTGGGATATTAATGGCATTCACATTCCTCTTGGTTGAAATCAAAATAAATGAAGGGCCCTTAATAATGCAGAACTTGTTAGAGAGAAGATTTAAAGAAGCAACATCCTTGTTTTAATATATTCTGGGCTGTTGAGCCTGCTTCTTTTCCCACCAGCACCAGAGGAGAGAGCTCTGTTAAGCCCCTGGGATCTTATAAAGCAGTAAGCCAAAGTCTACAAATCAGGGGTGGCTTGTCAAGTTGCCCGAACGCAGCCAGAGTTGTACCAAGCCATGCTGCTGAGTTCAGTCAACACAATAGGCCATCCCAGCTTATAAACCACCATGGCTGACTGTGTTGTGTGAAGCCAGTCTTTGGCCAGCTTTGCATGATCACTGGCCAAAGGAAAAACCACCCTGCAGGATATGTCCATCTACCTTCATGGATTGTAATGTCATCTGAACCCAGGAAAGTATTTCGGGATTTCATAGATGGCATTTTCTGGTACAAATAACAGCAACATTCAAGCAGTTTAAAGCAGTTCTGATGCTTTAATATCTTCACAGAGCAGACCTGTAGTTCCAGCTAAATGGCGGATCACCATGAGCCAAGATTACCATGTTGAGATACTTGCATAGTGTCCATTGTTTTGATTAGGCAGTCTTATTGTGGGAAGAGGGTACTTACATCTTAAACTGCAACTGGTTTGCTGGGGGCTCAGGATAACATTGCCTGTGTCTGTCATCACGTTGACGTTGTGTATGCCACAGTGTGATATTGTGTATCCTACAGTGCAGTCCGTTGATGCAACCAGGACATGATCTTGCCATAGTCTGTAGGACATTGTCAGTGATTGTAGTTGGAGAACATGGAACAGGCCTGTCCCACAGGCCTCTCATTTCGCTCAAGTTTTGGCAGCACCTCTGCCTGGATGTTTCCCCCACTGAGGCAATTTATGAAAAAAAATTCTTGTAGGAGAAAAGCAGTAAGATGAAGGGAAAGAATTTTCTTAAGTCCCCTATTTGTGATTTTAAGTTCAAACTGCCACCAGAGGTACTATTCTGTTATAGCCACCCAATATTTACAGATATTCTAGCGTATGCCCTTTGGTTTATGTGATAGATTGTGATGAGACACTGGGAAAGAGGCCACCGTGTAGATTAGATCCAACCATTAAGGATTTTATACATCAAGGTCATCACCTTGAATTGGAGCCAGAAGAGAAAGCAACAGCAAATGTTGGCACACAAGGATATCAGGCACCTCCCAATGCTGCCTTTGAGTTTATATCAATTTAATTTCCAAGAAGAAAAGGTTTTGATTCCCTGGCCAGGTGCATGAAGCTCAAACCAGAAGCATGGCAAAGCAGCTGTAAGGTCAAAGATGAGGCTAGTTCCACTGAAAGCAAGGAAGTCCAAATAAATGGTTATAGGTTGGGATCTAAATGTACTCATAAATATGACGAACACTGAAAATAGCCACCAAAGAGAAATAATGTGTTCTGAAGTTTCCAGTGTGAATTTTCTGGAAGTGGTTCATATATCCATTAAATTTAATACGAGAGTAACTGTGTAAATGCCATAGGAATGAATGGAAAAATGCAAGACTCTTTTTGTCTTGTAAACTTTGAGTATCTGGCATTCAGAGCTAATTGGAGTTTCTCAGCTTAATTTTCTTACATATTGTTTCATTTTTCATTGTGTAAGGGAATGAATAAAAGAGAAATTTCCATAGCAATAGAACAATTTTAGCTTACGGAGCATAAACCAGTGCCTCCTATTAGCCAATTGTAGATCTTCTTAATTGCTAACATTTTACCTGATAATGCTAATTGGACAGACTGTCACCAAGGTTTCAACTCAAGCCATAAATTTCCCCCTCTTTGAATGTGTGGTGAGTTTGAATGCACTTCCAGAGTCTTGTCTGCCTGGACCAGAGGATGAATTATAACAAACATAAAGCAAGATGCTCTCCTCAGAGTATTGCCACTTTCATTGCTCTCACGCTAGGAATCCAAACATCTTTCATAATATGTTTGGAAGGCGGTGGTAGAATTTAACAACTCATATATGAATATACTTCAAAATTAGAGTTTGCTTGCAACTGAGTGCTTCGGACTTATTGTGGTCTTGACAAATGCAGTCCCTGTGCTTTCATGTGGTCTTTCTAATTTCATAATCCCATCTGTTTTGAGTATGAGTAGCATATTGAAGAAAAACTCCACAGGAGATGCAAATAGAAGTGGGGGTGTTGCTAGGCACTGGAAAGATACAGGTCCATAGAAAACAAATCTATATAAAATCTTCACACACTGATTTACATGCAGTTTTATTTAAATTTCTGAGGCGGCAAAGCCAACCAATTAATTTTTTATCCAACTAATCTCGAACAAAATACATTCTTCAGCTGATGTGCACTCTGTCCCATCTCATCCCAAACCAAATCAATGAAAAATCGCCTTCCCACAGCTGAACTGCTGTGTGTGTGCATTGCAGCATGTGGAATGTGATAGATAAGTTTTCCATTGCCAGCTGTGATCCCCCTTGAAAATCCTTCCACCCTGTATTACAATTATGCTGAGGGAGAGACCTCCTTCATCAAGGGATGCTCAGGACTTTGTGAATAAATCCAGGGCCTTGTGAAACAGGTGTACGACCAGGTCCCTGATTCCTTCTTCTCTTGAGTTGCCCCTCTTGCAGAACCCAAAATCTGAGGTATGCCTTTTCTGATTAACTAGAGCTTAGCCCAAGTTTCTCAGAAAATAATTTGCTGAGGAAAATTTCGAGAAATCTTTCTTCTTGGTGAATGTTAGAGTGGATAATTGGGGGGCACCCATTACACTTTCATTTTTAAGGTTGAACTTAATGCAGCATCAATGTGAATGGATTCATCATCCGCTTTAACAGCTAAAAGACCAGTATTGCAATATTGTCACCTACAATAATAGAATGAGATGAACTTTATGAAACTTTCAATTTTTGAATTTTTTTTGACATAATTTACAAATGGCCAAATACATAGGTATCTAGGCTGTCTTTGTTGAAGTCTATGCATAATAACCCTAATAAGGTTAGCACATTTTGCTTTACATTAAATTCATAGGTGTACATAGTATATAGAAATGCTAATGATTATAATATCCATACTGCTACTTTTTAAAGTAAAATAGAAAGTACAATACAAAATAAGAACCCCAGTGACTTGTGTTCTCTCTGTGATTTCAATGTCTGATTTTAACCAGACATGTATTAAATTTGTATAAACCCAGAGCCAAGATGGAAAATCACAAGATCTCTACTAGCAGTAACTAGCCTGATAAATGTAGCAATGACTGCTTGGTCATAGCAACTAGATAATCATAAATTAATATTTGTTCATTTCTTGCTGCTGTCAAACATCTGACATTTGCCATATGTGGCATACCATAGCATACCATACCAATGTTGCTTCCATTGAACAACTCTGGTCCTGGTGTGTGTGTGTGTGTGTCTGTCTCTCTCTCTGTGTGTGTATTCACTGCAGTAGATTCTCTCAAATTTCATATATGGAAGTTATAATGTATTATTCTATTCCTTTGGTTTTTATTTTTCCTTTTGGGTTTTAATGTAGGAACTCATTTTCATATTGTTCATGGAAACTATAGGCCTGGTCTTTGCTCCTTCCAGTGTTCCACTCTTAGCCCATTGTTTCCTTCATTCACAAGCATGAATTAATACTCTAGTTTCATTTGGTATAACTGAGCTGACATTTCCAAGGTAATTTTCTGAGAATTTATTTTTTGAGGCCTCTGCTCAAATGTTAAATACTTCCAGCTTTCCCCAGAGAATGCCCCCTCCAGAATTTCACGACCTCCAAATAGGGTGGCAAAGTTAAGGGAGTCCTATTTTGAGAAAATATGCATGTATGATTGTTATTTTTCTTTGTTTTGTTGGAAACCTATCCAATCTATACCTCCTGGACCAATGTGTGAACTGGAATTTATTTGTCTACTGGATCCACCACTTTCAGAATTTTCTGATGTAGTCTCAGTTCAAACAACAAATCAAAATGCAATGCTGGTGCCTGGTTTTTTAGGGTGCTTGAGCAAGAGATCCTCAATAGGCCCCCTTGATCAGTGAATCTACCTCATCAACCCTATTACCTGAAACTGCTATTGGTCTCCCTCCACTTTTTTGATACTACTTGCAGGGAGCCAGTGAGCAGTCAGGTTATGGCACATACAGCAGCTCCTCTTCCTCCTCCTCCTCCTCAATGTCATGATCGGGACCAGAGTGATAAGCAGCTGAACTAGCCAGTTGCAGTGTGAGGAGGTGGAGCTAATCCAAGGAAATCATGCCAGGGGGCCCCTGTTGGAGTGTGGCCCTTGGCAGGGGCCCAGTCATGCCTATTCTTGGCACCAACCCTCTCAAAGCACATTTTTGATTGTGCATTCTGAGGTAAAAAAAAACATTCGGAAATGAATATTTTGAGACAAAATGCAGGTACAATAAACCTAAGACTATTTATTTATTTATCTATTTATTTATTGCCTCCATATCTCATCCAAGCACTCTTGGATGAGACTGATTATCTGGACCCATTTCAGTCTGGCTTCACACCTGGGTATGGTACTAAATCTGCCTTGGTCGCCCTGTATGATGACCTGTGCAGGGAGAGAGACAGGGGGAGTTCGTCCTTGTTGGTCCTCCTGGACCTCTCAGTCGCTTTCGATACCATTGACCATGGTATCCTTCTGGATAGGCTAGCGGGATTGGGACTTGGAGGCACTGCTTTGCAGTGGTTCTGCTCCTAACTCAATGGCCGATTCCAGAAGGTGGTGCTGGGGGACTATGGCTCTGTGCCATGGCAGTTATGCCATGGAGTTCCACAGGGGTCCATTTTTTCGCTCTTGCTATGCAACATCTACATGAAACCGCTGGGAGAGGTCATTAGGAGGTGTGGGCTGTGGAATCATCAGTATGCTGATGATACCCAGCTCTACCTCTCGTTCTCCACCAATCCAGGTGAGGCAGTGGCTGTGCTGAACTGGTGCCTGGCCGAGGTAATGGGCTGGATGAGGGCCAATAAACTGAAGCTCAATCCAGACAGGACGGAGGTCCTGTTGGTAGGCAGTTCGGGCCTCAGGGCAGGGGACCTGGACCTTGTCCTGAATGGGGTTGCACTCCCTCTTAAGAACAGGTTTGCAGCTTGGGAGTGCTCCTTGACCCAGAGCTGTCGCTAGAAGCTCAGGTGACGGTGGTGGTGAGGAGCGCTTTCCTTCAGCTTCGGCTGATCCATCAGCTGCGTCCCTACCTGGAGAACGATTGCCTGGCGACAGTGACACATGCATTGGTAACTTCCCGATTAGACTTCTGTAATGCACTCTACATGGGGCTGCCCTTGAAGATGGTCTGGATACTTCAATTGGTGCAAAACAGAGCTGCCAGGTTGCTGATGGGGACTGGGCATTGTTCTAATATAACCCCAGTCCTCCGTCAGCTTCACTGGCTCCCCATTGAAGCCCGGGCCCAATTCAAGGTGCTGGTTATCACCTATAAAGCCCTTAACAGCTTGGGACCTGGTTATCTAAAGGAACGCTTGCGTCTGTATCTGCCCTCCCGCCCCTTGAGATCGGCGGCAGAGGCCCTTCTCCAGGAACCCTCCGTGAAAGATATTAGGAGGGTGAGTGCCTGGAGGAGGGCCTTCTCTGCGGTGGCGCCCCACCTATGGAATGTGCTCCCCAGAGTGGTCTGCCTGGCGCCGTCGTTATTTGTTTTTCGGTGCCAGGCCAAGACCTTTTTATTTAAACGTCATTTTAATTGCTAAATGTATTTATTGATTTTATATTTGTGCCAGGATGTCTCCTGATTTTTAATGTAATTGTATAGTTGTTTATTTGTTTTGGAAGCCGCCCCGAGGCTTTTGTGAATGGGGCGGCATATAAATGTTCCAAATAAATAAATAACTAAAATATGCCACACCCCTTAGCCATAAGACTCTCCGGGTGGCTTACATGACATTATACAACCACAGATGAAACAATCCAATTGAAACAACACATTCAAAACAAGGTATTAAATGTGCATTTTTGTGCAGATTACTGGTGAATTACTGATTAATATGGATATGGGGCAGATGTCATGAGGGAACACAGAAAAGTCACATGGATAGGAGTCCTGGAGCAGGGTGGGATGGCGGGGGAGGTCTGCCCATAATGAGTTCCGTTCTACTGAGGATGATGGTTTGGGCTTCTGGGCCACTGATTGACTTGTGAGTGCCGTGATGCAAGTTGTTTGTCTCCCTCAGCGTGAGGTCACCATGCGTGCGTGTGTGTCTGTGTGTGGCTGGGGATGTGTTCATTGCCAGCACAGTCCCTGTCAGGGGCTTCATGCTATGCATTCCTTCCTAACCATCCCTTATTGGTGGGCTTGGGCTGCATTTCCAGGGGCACTCTGGGAATATCTGCCATCCAAACACCTTTATGGGATATTCTATTTTGCATGCTCAGCCCTCTGACTGGGTCTTGGATGTGCTGTGCCACGGGCTTAGCATTGGTTTATCCCCCCACCCCCATGTATAGTTGTTGGAAGGAATCGCTCTGGCAATTATTGTGCTAAGGAAACCAATTAAACTGTTTTATTGAGTGCTTGTTTGCTTGCTTTTTTCAAAAATAACACAGTTCCTCAAGCCATGCTGGAATTATGTTTTACATCTGCGATCTCCCACAACCCTTATTTTTTGCAAACATAAAGAGAAGAGGCAGCTGATATTTTCTCCAGGCAGAATACTTCAGAAAAAGAAGTAATTTTGCCAGCTGTATCAAGCGAAACAAAAAATTGAATGTTGATGTCATTTGGTTATCGTCTACCATGGACATGTTCCCTCTGCTGTACACGCACTGTGAGATGTTATCTTTTCATTCTGGTGTAAATAAAGACTAACTTTGATGGATATGGAGTTAAACTAATGTAAACATGAGACAATCTCATATCCTTTGTCTTTATTATAGAAGTGCCCCAAGCTGGCGTTTTCTTCATCATGTTATCATGGACCTTAAGCAGCAGCTGCAACCTTATTAACCATATTAGCAGCAGCATCTTGCAGAGAGGTTGGTCTATTAACAAGCCCAAAAAGAGCTGAATGGTAAAGGAAAGAGAAGGTCAAGGGAGATTGAAAGAAAACTATAGTTTTCCTCAAGCCAGTTTTGCAAATAGCTGCAGCCAAATTTAAATTAGCATTTAACGGTTGAATGTAGAAGAGCCAGTGCTATCTTTTGCAAGGGAACATCTGTTGAACAATCAGAACTAGATTTAATGGGGAACTCAAAGCAATTATTGAAAGGTTACAAACTAATTACTTTATTATTAAACTAGCCTTTCTCCAGTTAAAAAAACTCCGCATCCATCTCTCATTTTTGAGACCCTTTCTTATGAATGTTTTTCCCATTCTCTCTCAGCAATTATCTTGGCAGTTGAGTTTGCATAAACAACATTGGATTGTTTTATTTCATGTTTACTCTCGAAACAATAAAATTAAAATTTTGAGAAAATGTCAAGCAATGGAGGAATACTTCAGCATTTTCTCTGTCACATAGTCAGTCCTTGGCAGCTATAGGGTGCTAGAGAAAAGGGCAAGTGGCATTCTTGGGGTTCTAATCAGCATGCATTTGTCTTGCTGCAATGAGATTACCCTCATTCCAAAATTACAGATCACATGTGATACATTCATATCAACTGTATAAACCACCCAAATTAACTTCATTTCTGACTAAGGACCTAGTCACAGGTTAGGCAGGGAATCCTTTGTGACAGCACAGAACACAGAATTTCTGTTTAGAATATTTGGGTCTTTAAAGACTGATGCCTTGAACTGAGCCCAAAAGCAAATAGGTAGCCGAAGCGTTCAACTCAGTATTGGTGTGGCTTGCTCAATAGGGCAGGCTCAGTTTAGAAATCCTGCTGCCATGTTTTGCATGAGCTGATGATTCTGAGTGCTTTTTGGAAGCAGCTCCACATAAGGGGTGTTGCCAAGGCATGCGTGGCTGCAACTGGGTTAGATCTCAGCAGAAGAAGGTGCTGCTTGTGCATCAGCCTGAGCTGGTGAAAGGTGTTCCTGGCTGTTTGCCCAATTAGAGCTAGTTCTAGGACTCCCCACCACCACTCAAATTGGCTTTCACCACTACAAGATTTTCCTTTGACTGATTTTTGTGAGCTGCCCCTTTCATTATATCCTTGGGTGGGCAATGTAATTGGCCTGAATAAGTAAAGTAATAAATGAGTTGGAAAGTGAAAATGGTGTAGAATGTGTGATCTAGCCAGGGTCTGGCCAGGGTCTCTGGCACAGAGCTGGTATCATAGAAAGGTAGGACCCTACCCACAATTGACCAGGGATGATCAGCCAAAAAGGATGGTTGCTATAATAAAGAGTCAATTGATAAAGACTTGGAGCAGAGCTTTGGCATGAATGGAGGAAGTAGGATGAAAGTTCATGCAAGGGGAGAAAGAGAGAATGAGAGAGAGTGTGCTAAGGTTGAGAGTGAAGGGACCAAGCTTTGAACAGTGAACTTCTAATCTTCCTACAATTCTAATCATGGACTGAGTAGTTTAGTACAGTTGAAATTCCTTTATTTTTAATGTAAGATTGGCCTGCCTAGACCCAAGGCATGTGTATGTTGTCAAGGGAAGCAAAAAGTGACAATAGAGCTCTTCTAGAACCTTCATTCAACTCTGCATCCTTAGTCCCTCTTTGAAGACTTCCTGCACCAGTAATTTTTCCCAACTGGTTTCTTGGACTGTTCTGTTGGTACCTACCCTCCCATGAGCTCTACTGGATCTGCTTCAGTCAAGCATAGAGGGGAGATAGCCCATTTATATTCTGTCAGGAGAGGGTAGCAACTGAGCATAACACCAAGGGCCGCATAACCTCCAAACCATTAGAAAAGGCCACCATAAGCCATCAAGTATTAGGCCTTATACATGTGCATTCTTACCTTTTAACACCTGTTTTAAGTAACCTTCTGATGCCTTAGAAGGAATAAGTAAGAGCTCATCCTCTTTCTCTCTCTGAACATGAAACAAAATGAAATGGTGGGCATGTCGTGAGCGGAGCCGGCTGGAGCTGGGGGTCAGACTACATGGCCAAGGAGACCCCTTCTAACTCGCTCTGTTTCTACGTTTCTATGTTTGTATAAAATAAGTCCCCCAACAGCCATGCAAAGAGAATTAAAGGGGCGGGAACTGAGGAAAATAATACCACCATTCTGTCCCACAAGGGGACTGTTTTCACTCTCTTAAAGATAGCTGCATTTTGATCCTGTACCTGCTGGGTTTCCCAAGATCAGCACCACACAGCCCTCCCTTGGATCAGGCTCCTGGATCTCTGCAAGAACATTTGGTGAGTGAGGTTGATGACCTCAGCTCTGCTCTGCACTGCAGAGAAAGATGCTCACCTGTCCAGCACATGTCCCAGCCTGTGTCTGAAATGTACATGCTGGGCTCAGTGTGATTGTATGTGCGCCTGACTGTTCAGTGTTTTGTTCCAGTGCTCTGCTAATGATCACTGTACATTCATTCGGATGAGACAGGAGGCTGCTCTGCTTGTCTTGAATGCCTGCCAGTGCAATCATGCACAAGCCACGAGCCGGGGATGTAACTGTTACCTTCGGAACCTGGCTGAGGAAAATGTTGAGGCTCCAGATGCCCCTCTTTTAGGTACAAGTACCTGGTAAACAGCATCCCAGTTGTGCCTTTGCAGGAGATCTTGGTGAGACATTTTCACATTGGGTTGGCTCGATACAGTTGCTGCCTGGGGCAAAACACAAGATTCCTGGAGCAGAAAGGTGGACAGGCCTGAGAGCTGACTCTGTCCTCAGCACCAACAATGGGCCAGCGTTCTCCACAGGGAATATTGCAGTATGCTTCGATTAGCATGGATGTGTATTTTATATAAGGATAGTCCCCAGATTATGATCATCTGGGTTATGAACAACCCATACTTATGAACACACAGACTGCCATAAACCCCATATGAATATCTCTAGAAGAAAGCTGTGAATATCTCTAGACAACTACGTGACACATCTGGCAATGCATAATCAGTGGCCATGTAGTTCCCTGGAGATACAATTGTCATGGCTTTTGTAGGGATGTAGTAGAGATGGCAAAGTTTGAGGAGTAGGATCCTAACACAGAGATGTCTCCAAGGGCTTACTGTACAGTTACTGAGACCCTCAGCTGCTACCATTTACGATGTGAAAAAGAAAATGGCTATACAAACAACCCTTGAGGCCTACTTTAAGAAAGCAACTCCAGTGGTACCCATTCCCCTCCAGTAGCACAATCAGGCCCTGACTCTCCAGCACTAGGTCCATCTCCATCATCATCAGTTAATGCTAGGCTTAATGTTACCTCAAGAATGTTCTAAACCATTTAAAGAACTGTTCCTTTTGTTTATATTTTACAATACTTTGTAACTGCATACATGCATACAGTTTGCCTTTCTCTTTCTCTCTCTTCAGTATCCGTAGTTGCTTTACTATTATTGTATTATTATCATTATTACAATGTTGTATTGTGTTTGAGATGTTTTAGTTTTTGGAAGTGTTTCTTAAGTGATTTATATGCATATAAAGGTGAAATACATACATATACTAAGACAAATATTTGGCTTACTCATGTGATCTGACTTACACACAAATTTGACTTAGGAACATTCTCAGGAACAGAGTTCATTCTCTACCTGGGGACTACCTGCACCTTCAAAGCAAATATATACATGAGGGATCTTTTGATAGTGAACTCTGTGGAGAGATGTGTGAAGAACCATTTTTCTTGCAGCCATTTGGCACACTTGACTTCCTGACAAGTGTGCCAAATGTTTGCATGGGTGTCCACTAGGAAGCAAGCTTGTGTGAACTCTGTCCAAGTGGTGTCCCTCTTCCATACATGTGACCTGCGGCCTTTGTTTGGGCCTCATGTGGTGCAGAAGAAAGTTACCTGTGGCACAACCAGAATTCTGCTCACATTCACAAACTTTAGCTTGGCCTGCTTCCTAAGTGATGGTTGAATGCAAGAAGCACAACACAAAGATTCTGAGGAGGATCCTTGCAAATTCAACTCTGGACACTTAAAAAACGCTGATGCCCACAAAGGCTGAGAGAGTTGAAAACAGCAACAAGGTTCTTGAAAGCAATTCTTTGTTTTATCAAAGAATAATGGGAAATGAATTTAATTCAAACACCAGGAGACTTTGAACTTTCAAGGGAATTAGAACCACACATTAATATTGAGAAGGCTGAAGATAAGGAGCATGAAAGTCACCACAGATGCAGTGGGTTGCATAGAAAACATGTGCGAGCTCCAGAGCCAATGGGTTTGAAATAGGGTGCACAATTAGGAAAAAGGGAAGAAAGAGGATAATTTGAATCTGGGCTAGAAGGAAAATAAAAGATTGTGCAAATATTTACCTCATCATGTCTGCAGATTTGTGAAGTGATGGGGATCTCAGCTGAGCTCTTTCTCTGGAACAGAAAGGGAGATAAAGAGGAAAAGGTGTGAGCAGAAAGTGTAAAGGGTCCTTCCCAGATAGAAGAGATCTTCTCTCCTTATGGATTTGGGTTGCTCTTGACAAAACAAGTATATAACATATAAGATATAGAATATATAACAAAACCAGTTCATTTTCTAAGATTGCTTATAGATGTTGGAAAATTGATTTTTAGGTGTCATATATTATGGGGAGAAAGAAGACAATGAACACTTTTCTTCCTTCATGATGTGGGGAAAGGGGGGGAGTTGATGGGTAGTATTTTGCATATCTCTGGCTAGCAGAGGTCTAAGTGAGTGAGGAAAGCCAAGGGGATTTGGTGACTGTTTCAAATAAAGGTGGGAAAAGCCTCGGGCAAACATGCCTCCTTATGCAGTATGGGGTTTCTTGTTTCCCAACTTTAAAGGCTTTGCCTTCTTTATTTTTTCCTTTACTTTGGCCTGAACAAGAAGGTTAGAAAATATTTCAAGGTGAAGGCTTCTGGTGGTTGTAGTCCTGAGGCAAAATCTGAAATTTACAAATGTTTACATGGAGGAATTGAAGCAATCAGAGCCAGAAAGTTATAGGCAAGAAGTCTGCAGTTCCCTCTAGGACATGCTATGGCCTCCCTATCCCATGAGACTTGCTTGTGTGCCCTTCCCCAAGACCAAAAGTCTTCCAGATATTGGCCTCTGCTTCTCAAAACAGGTGAATTTGCCAGTGCTTTATAACAGGCTGTTGACTCCTGTGTCATTGCGGCTTCTTATTCAATGCTTTGCTCTGAGTTTCTAGAAACAAGCTCTTGTGCTGCATGGTGGCAACCAACTTTGGGGATGGGGTTCAGCTCCAGGGATAGTTTCTATAAAACTCAGAATAAAAGCTGAGGTGGATAAAAAGCTCCAAAGACATAGGAATCACTATTCCCAGTGATCCTCTACCACGTCCAAGGGCAGTGGACTAGCTTAAAATGACCCAGCCAGACTTCATGGCCTAAAGTTCTCTTCTCCATCACCTCCTGCTGCATCCAAGCACCTGCTGCCTGAGGCAACTACTTCAGTCTACCTAATGGTAGGGCCAGCCTGGTGGCTAACACACAAACATGCACACACACACTCTAGGCCAAGTAAAGCTCACCAGGGTTTACCTTCCTCTCTAGCTCACAAGAATAGGATACCAAACATGGCTACTCAGAAGTAGAGATGGGTGATCATTTTGTCCCTGTCCAATTTTTATAGGAATTTACCACCATGTGCAAAGTTCTCCATATCTGGGGCAAAAAGAACTTTAGATATTTTTAAAACAATTGAATGTGGAGAAAGTGAAGCTGAGAGATTTGTCCAGGCAGGCTAAGGGCTCTGAGTGTTTAACTCCTCAAAGTCTGGGTTTGAATCCCTGTGTGTTCAACCATGTTAATACAGAATTAGGGTTGTCACTTCTTTTTCTCTGAAAGGTTCTTCATCTTTAACAACTGTAAGGCAGGCAGATGCAGCATGTTGGGGATAACATAGAAACAGAGTGAGTCAGAAGGGTCTCCTGGGCTATCTAGTCTGACCCCCCAGCTACAGCTGGCTCCACTCATGACGTGCCTACCATGTGCATTGAATAACAATATGCACTGAATTTGCTTGGTGCAGATGGGTGAGGATTTCATTGTGCTTTTGATAAGAATTTACTAAAACTGACAAAATTCATATTTGGGAGAAAAGGAAGTTGAATGGGGGAACTTAAAGTTTGCATGGGGGAGAAAGTGAAACTGACAGAGCTGACCATCTTTACCCAGAAATAAGCCCTACTGGGTTCAGCAAGGCTTATGCCCTGATAAACTGGTTTTCGGAATGCTGCCTTAACCTTGGAATGTGGGACATCTTGACTGGCCAACCTTGGTTTTATTGGTGCAAGTTAATTTTAAATAGATTAATTCCATATTTGATTCTTCTTTTCTTCCTTCCTATAGTTTGCCACTTGGGACTCATGTTATATATAGAATGGAATATAAATCTTCTAAGTAATTGAAAGAAATACTGCTTAACTCTAGTGCATGTGGACACATTTTATGTATATACAGAAGCACGTTGCTTGTGCATTAATTTATATCCTTTGTATATCATCCAATTAACTATGTCGCTTGGGTAGTGCACAGTATGAGTGAAATATCCTAAAAGCAATCAATAGAAGTTGAAATCAAACAAAAGAACAACAACAACACATTTGGCTCTTAATTTAAAAAGAACCAAAATACAAAATGAAGTTAAAAAAGTAAGAAAACCATCAGTCAAAGAACATTAAAGGAGCAGTACTAAAAAAAAAAAAAACCCTGGAGAATCCAAAACAGACCAAAAATGCCTAGAAAAACAAAAGGTCACTCGATGCTAAAAAGATAAGCTTTTTGGAAGACAATCCACAACTGGGACACCATCACTAAAAAGGTCCTTCCACTTGTAACAACCTGTTATTTCTCATTCAGGAAGTACAACCTGGGAGGTGTATCCCTCCATTCCTCCCTAACTGTCTTTCCAGAGATCACACTTTGCTGTCAGCTGCTGATGGCAGCATGAATCCATGTTCAGGAGGCAAACCAGAGTTTTGAGCAAAATCTTGGCATGAAAACAGAGCATTGCAGTGAACTATCCCATGTTTTTCAGTAAAAAAAAAAAAGTACAGGTTATGAAACTATGCAACTCTCTCCATTTATTTTCCCTGAAAAAGTCTGACTGGTATCTTCAGTCTGATCAGTTATAGGTAAAACAAAAAGAAATGGAGCATTTTCTAAAACTTAAAGTGTAGGGGCTGCTCTGCTTCCACCAGCTTCTTCTTTTTTAAAGTAGCATCCTCCCCTCACGCTGATCCTTCTTAAGATCAAAAGCTGTTATAAAAATGGAGGGCATAGCACCAGCCGAGGCTAGGAAAACTAAGCAAGGCTTATGTTCTCAAGTTTCATCACTTGCAAAATGCTGCCAAGAAATCAGATTGCAAGCTTAGTTCTCACATTGCCCAGAAGTGGAATTATAGTGCTTGTGAGAACTGAAGCCATTATTTTTTCTTATCCTGTGCTGATGTTAATATTTCATGTCCTCCTTTTTCTTATTAGGTTGATGTATGGATTTATGTTTATTATATTGCATGACAAATAACTAGGTGTCTGGCCTTCTCCAGGAAAGAAATTGGTATAGTTCAAGGTACAGATCTGCAGATTTCAAAGAATTAGCACTTTCAGACCATGCAAGAGCTAGAGAAAACTAGAAACAGGAGTATCTGTCTATTTCTGGCCTGTGTCAGTTTTGCACGTGTTCACTAAGGAATGTTTTCTTCCATATCCAAATCAATCTTTAATTTCTCTCTTTAAAAAAGTATGAGAATTCACATTTAAATCAAATGTATTCTCTTCTAAAATAATATTTATATGCACTGTTTCTTTAAAATATGCATTTTTCACTAAAATATGCATTTTGAGCACATTATTTGAGTTGAAATCTGCATCACAAAATTCCAAGAAGCAGAGAGTCTGAAGGATAGTTGTGGTCTGGTCCACATAATGGTCCAAGAAAGGTGAATTAGTGCTCCAAAGAAAATCCTCAAGCATCCCTATGGCACACCACTGCTGTTTATCAGCTACTCAGCCTTGAAACTGAACCAGAAATTTTTTCCTAGTAGTTTCATCATTCTGGAGCCACTGCTTTGCAATGGTTCTGCTCTTACTTTGCCAGCTGATTCCAGAAGGTGGTGCTGGGGGATTATGGCTCTGCACCATGGCAATTATTCCACAGGGTTCCATTCTATCCCCCTTGCTATTCAACAGCTACATGAAGCTGCTGGGAAAGGTCATCTGGAGGTTTGGGTTGAGGTGTCACTAGTACACTGATGACACCCAGCTCCCCCTCTCCTTTAGATCTAATCCAGGTGAGGTGGATACTGTTCTGGTTGGTGTGATGGTCTGGATGAGGGCCAACAAAATGAGACTTAATCCAGATAAGACAGAGGTTTTGTCGGTAGGTGGATCAGTTATCCCTGCATGGGGTTGCACTCCCCTTAAGGGACAGGGTGCATAGTTCAGGGGTGCTGTTCAACTCAGAGTTATCTCTGGAGCTAAAGGTGATGAATGGCCAGGAGAGCCTTCCACCAGCTTCAGCTGGTCCATCAACTTTGTCCTTACCTGAATGAGCAGAGTCTAGCAACAGTAGCCCACACTCTGTAAACCTCCTGGTTGGACTATTGAAATGAGCTCTTCGTGGGACAACTCTTGAAGACAGTCTAGCTACTTCAGTTGGTAGAAAACAGAGAAGCCAGACTATTGATAGGGAGTGGCAGGCATGACCGTATAACACCGTCCTGTAGCACTGGCTGTCAATTGAAGTCCAGGCCCAATTTAAGGTGTTAACTTTGACATAAAAGACTCTATATGGTTTAGGGTCTCCTACTATATACACTTGCTCGAGTCTTCTTGAAGACTCTTCTTGCTCTGAAGTTCTACCACTGAAGTCCTTCTTTGGGAACCCTCTTTGAGGGAAATTAGAAGAGTGGCTACCTGGAAAAGGGCCTTTCTGTGGTAGCACCCCAGCTTTGGAACCTGCTTCCCAGATAGGTGTGCCTGGCACCGACACTTTATTCATTTTGGTGCCAGGCCAAAACCTTTCTATTTACTCAATATTTTAAGGTTTGATGGCATTTTTAATGTAGGAATTTTATCGTATGCTTTCACACAGTATTTTAATTGTGCTGCTTCTGTTGTAAGCTGTCTTGAGACTGTTTGGTGCAGATTGGCATATAAGTGTTTTAAATCAATCATTCTGGAGAGTAACCAATTAATGGAACTCTCTAAGAGATACAATAATAATGGGACTTTTAGTCCAACCGTCCCAAAAATGCCAGGTTGGGGAAGGCTGCAGTGATCAGTATGATGTTGGTACTTTTTTGTCCTTCTCTATATAAGTTGTAATATAGTAAGATTTTGGTAAGATTTTGGTAAGCTTTGACCATTGAGGTGGATCTTTACCTTTTGGTAAACTTCAAAACCAAATTGCTCAGTTCTGAAATGCAAGCTGCTACTTGAAGTGTAGAAGAAAGTACTTCAAAGGCCACCTGGAAATTCAGATGGAAGCAACAATCACAGCAGAAGAATCTATTTCCACGCCCAAAAAGCACCCAGGGAAAGAGGTCTGGAAGGACCAGAAGGAGGAAGAAAAACAGACAATTTTGGGGATTTTTGGAACTGGAAGAGTTATGACGCTTGAACAGAATGTGTGAAGCAGACTGTGTTGGCAAACAAAGTCTGCTAGGGAACAGCAACTTGCCACCACACAGAGTTGGGTTTTTGTTCACAGAAGAAAATAAAGTGGCTTATGCCATCCTGATGATCACATGCACCACAACAGCACGATTACAGGAGTAGCTAGAATGGTGCATTCCCCAAGGTTGGTCTCCTCAACTTTGCACCCTTCCAGAAGTATTGGACTACAATTTCTAGCATCCCAGCTGCTGGAGGAGATGATGGGAGTAGAAACCAACATATTTGAAGGCCCCCAAACTGGGGGAACACACTCTTGGCCCAACCTACCTGACAGGACTGTTGTAAGCATGTGAGCTGTCTTGGGTTCTTTGTAGAGGAAAAAGGATGGGATGTAAATACAATGAAATAATAATGTTATATTCTAGAAAATGATATTAACTTCAGAAAATAATGTTATTAATGTAATTACTATGCTGAGATATAGTAACCTTCATATGTAGAAAATAGCAATGCTTAGAGAATGTTGTACCAACAAATCAATAAAAGTTCAATCATCAAAGCAACCAGGCAATATAAAGCATGTAAGAATAGTGTGAGAGCAACACCAAAATGTCATTCCCAAAACAAAGCCATTTGAATAACAATCCTAGGTTTACATCTCCTTCCTGTCCATCAATTGACTAGTAGATTATTCCATGAGGTTTGGCAAAATTCTGTTCTACTAGTTCTGTGGATCATGGATCTTTTCCTATTTCTTGGGTTAATAGAAGCAAGCAAGCAAGCAGAAGCAAGGAAGACAGAAAGAAGAAGAAAAATGAGTGACTAAAATTATACAGAGAAGTGGGATGAGGGGAATCATGTAGATTCTTCCTTCTCCAAGAGTGATCCTGGAGGCTTTTTTCTCTTGATCTCCGATGGTGTCATATCACATCTCAACTTTTTTATTAATTTTGATAGGGAAGAACTTAAGTAGAAACCCTTGCATGGAGTCCTATCATCTTGCTAGGGAAAAGGTTCCCCAGGCTCCTTCTATTCTCTTTGCTCACTTGTTAGGGACATTCAACATCAACTCCTTCTTCTGAAGCAGCCCAATATGTCAACACCTTCTGGGATGCCTTGCAGCTCCTTCAGCATCTTAGTGGCTGTGACGTGCTCCTTGTCCTTACCACGGCAAGGGTTGGTGGTCACCATGGTTCACCAAGCACACAGCCAGATTATTCCACAATGGGAAACAGCCACATCTGTCATGACTGCCCTAGAACCTGCAGATGCCACCAGTCCCTTGGGCCTAGCAGAGCTAAACCAACATGGAGACATTCTTGTGTAGAAGACACTTCTGCATGAGCACCTACATATGAAAGCTAAAAGGGTGATGAGGAGGTGCAGAGAAGTCCTGTGTCCAGTGTTCCCATGGGCAGCATCCAGCATCGAGGTCTGAAAGGGACTTCTGCTCATATCTGCATGATCAGGAATGCTGATGAGGAGTTGAGAAATGTGGTCTTCCTCTCACCTATTTGTTTTGGTTCCTGTTTGTCCCCAGCTTGCTGGCCCACTTTCTGCTCTTGCCATATGCTTTCTGCTTTCCTTAGTTTTCCATCTCTCTCTCGTTCAGGCACAGTGGAAGCTTGGAGGCCAATTCATGGGTACCTATAATTCCAAAGAGCCAACATAGGTGATTGGCTCTTGCATAAGTGTCTTCTTTCTCTGGTGGTCCTCTCTTTTCTTCAGTGTGAATGCATTGGGAATGTCAGAGGTTACCCAATCTTTTTCCTGTTTGCAGGCTGTCCCTTGTCTGCAGTAGTCTTCAAAGGTAGGGAAACCTGGTCTTCCTTTGCATCTCACCACCCCACTTCTCTTTATCAGTTCCAAAACTACATTTCAAATGACTTCAGGGAGTTCTGTGGCATCCAAATGTGTCACAGTTTCCTCTGTATTAGTGTTTTGTGGCATGAGCTGCTTTCACTTAGCAGAATCAGGATTAAGAGTCAAACATCTCAGCTGGCCTTCCTAAATGACGATCGCGTGCAGAAGCAGATGCATTAGCCTGTACGGAATGTTTTCAAGCTCGGTCAGAGACATTCCTTTGAGAAAATGGCCCTAAAAATGAATGCGACAGTTGGACTCTTTGGGACATGACATGGACTGAGTTAAATTAAAAGATATTGATGATGACATTCTTGTCATGATTCAGTCGATGAAGCAGGACGCTCTTTCTCTCACTCTTGTTTTGTGTTTTTTGTTCCAGAAGTAAAGCAATGAAGAGCTTATCCCAAGTTGACAGGACAATGAAATATTCACATCTTAGTTAGGTCACTGCTGTCCTCAATTCACCCAGCCAGCTGGTAGGGAATTACTGTGGGAAAATGCTATTCTCTCTTTCTCTTTCACTCTGCTTCAGTGTGTGAATGTGCATGTTCATATACATTGATAAAACTTTTAAGACCTGATCTACACTGGCATTTAATAAAGGGTCTTACTTGAGAAAGATAAGGGCTTTGGGCTGAACTAAAGACAACTTTGCAAAGTTGACTTTTTAATAAGTCTAGCTATGTTTAAGATCTGGCAATATCATAGATATATTTCTGCTTGAATATCTGTCTTGCACCTGAAAGTGAAATCGACAGTGAAGACAGGTCAATATCACTCTACCAATTTAATTGTTGTGTATGGCTAAGGTGATACATGGCCTGGATATGTGAAAGCTGCAGGATGCCATGTATTACCTTTTCTACCAGAATGATGCCAGAATACTGAGTAGTGCATTTGTTTGTTTTTGCTCTTATGCTGTAGCTGCCTTAGGAAGATGATGCCCTTGAAAGGTGTGTAAGAAATGGATCAAACAAATACCCAAACAGAAATCAAGATATTATTCATGAAACTTATCACCTAAGTCACATTATATGGAAGCTGTAGTGTAGCTCAGGGGTGGAAAATGCATGGCCATGGACCGCATGTACCCTCCGTTATTTTTCACACCCCCTCCTGACTGTCTCTCCCAGATTGCTTCCATTTGCTTTAATGAAAAATTGCATTCCCCAGAGTTGATGGGAGTGTGCTTTTTCATTAAATTGTAAGAGCAGGCCCAAGCCCCACAAGCCCTCTAAAGCTGCTTGACCCTGGTGGAACTGTAACCAAAAGGAGAAGGAGAAGCGTGTGTTTGTGCTTACAAGTGAATCAGTACCACCAGCATCCACCAGCCCCGTCAGAGAAGGCTGGATTTTCTACACACAGTTGTGGTCCAGTGATACTCTGTTCACTCACACTTTTTGGAATTGAACAATTGCACTGAAGTCAAATTAAGCTATATGTTTTTTCTAATCTAAACTTCCTTTGTATGCATACATTTAACTTTATGCTATATTTAAAATAGATTTATTATAAACTTATCATGGGACACCCCTTATATAATGCATAGTCCCTTGCGGTTTGAATTCTTCAGTCTCCAAGGCACGGATTACTTCCTCCCATTTTCCAATCCAGCCAAAGAATACTCTGAAGATATTGCCACAAAGGATCTAACTTTAGTGTGTATATTGATCTCCTATCTTAAGCCTCTGATTTATTAATAATGAGACCTGCTTGCTGGAAGACTTTGCAAAGCCATTTGTCTCTTTCAATGTATCTTTAAATTCTTTATTGATAAGGCCAATCTCTTCTGGGAAGATTTAAGTCTCATATTCGTACTCTAAACACCCTTTGCCTGTTCCAATATAGCACTGGCCATGTGCAATCTAGCCCTAGAAAGATCACCACCTCATGCTGCATTGATCAGCAGATAAATTAGGACAAACTGATAGAACTGTCTTCTACTACTGATTGTCTAATGAAATCTATTCCAACTTGGTGCTGTTCAGATATTAGGGGTGACAATTCCTATCAGCCTAGTTAGCAAAATCAGTGGTCAGGATTTATGGACCTTGTAGTCCAAAACATCAGTATGAGCCCAGTCTGTGCAAGTCTGGTCTAATTTTTCATCTTTGGATGCATCAATGCAGAGGTATATTTTTTCAGCAATATTTACCCTATATAAAACTTCCTAGATTAGATCCCAAATGAATCACAGTTTGTATAGACCTGTTTGAAAATGGGGCTTAAGTGTGTGTCACAACTAATATGTCCTGTTTATTTCATTGGGTGAGTCAACTTTAAGTATGATGATATCTGGATCCAACACTCATCCTTATCTTTTAAATTTGAGCAATGAACACTGCTCGGCAGTTAAGACATTAAACTCTGTTAAAAGCTAAATGAAATATATTACTTGGGAGAGAAGTGTAATGTAGCAGGAAGAAATTGTGGGAAGGGAAATGGAGAGCCCAACCTCCCCATCTAAAGGCAGCTTTTCATATTTAAAATGGACTCTCTTCATTGAATAGTGGAGAACATCTGAAATTCTTTATAATTATATGATATTTGAAATATAATGTGTAATTATATTGTGTTTGTGAGCCACCCAGAGGTGCTGTGGCATGATTGGGTGGCATACAAATGCTCTAAATAAATAATAATAAATAATAATGCTGCTCACCTTGCTACCAGCATCATTTTGATTCACTGGCATTTCTTCCATACTCCCCATCCCTGGTGTTTCTGTGCATCATAATATGAGGCTGTTTGAGAATATGATTGCGTTGTTGACTGTTACTATTTTGGCTCACAGTGGTGCCTGAAGGATGCAGGCTTTCATTAGCAAAAAACAGAGGTGTTTAAAAGAGATGTGCATATTATTATATAGGGTATAAAAAGTCTGACTGTATTAGCTGGGAGTATAATCAGGTTGCAATCTTGTACTCACTTGCCCTGGAGTTAAGTGTCACTAAAAAAAGATCTTATAAGTGTACAGAGTATACAGGATTCTAATGTTACTGCTGCATCTAAACCAACCCGCACCAAATGTTCCAACTGGGGAAACGTGAATTATGTACCCTGATAAAGAGTTTAGTTGTAATCAGTGCTCTATGGAGACTTGTCAGAAGGTGACAGAAAGCAGAACCTGACAGGAGAACTCCAGTGTAAAGCCAAGAGGGGTGTAGATTTCCAAGAAGAACTTGGTTTGGTCTCTGTGTTTGTTTGAAAGTGTGAAACTAGTGTGACAGTCTTGTTAAAATGCAAGCAGAACTAGTTCCTCCTCCATCACTGTAGTCCAGTCACTGTGGTGCTGAAAAAAACTGAAATTTTCCATTATCCCCTCCTAAAGACAGCATCTGAACAGTATTAGGGGCCCGCTCATTCCTCCAAGCCTCTCTTTATGGCCAAGATTTAAGTTCATGATTTATCAGACATGAAGTATGTATTGAACTAAGTTCCTTGCCCTTGCACTCAGTTCTTTGAGTCTCTTGCTATAAAATTGTCTATGCCAAGAAGTAATACAGAAGGTCTCTGTGGGGCAGTGGGCAGCCAGTGTTTAGCAAAAGTGCTGATGAACTAGTTAAACTGTAAATGACTCCAGGTGCCTCAGTGGCAAAAAATTGTCTCTGGAACGCTATTTTTTCAAACAGGCAAGACGGAAGTAATGTTCTCATTGCTTAATGAAGTAATCTTTATTAGTAATTATTTTAAATTAACTTTTGATCTTGCCACATTGGTTAATATGCAGCCTTTCAGGATAGGATGGGCAAAATAGAAACATTGGCACTTGGGGGAAAATTAACCTGGTAATGGATTAATTACATGTGTTGGAAGGCAGCAAAAAATGCAACTGATTTTGATGGATCACTGGCAGCTTTCTTCAGAGAAGACACGGCTAGGTCTTTGTAATTGAGAAGAGACCAAAAGAGAGTGCAGAGCATTTGGAAGGCTTGGAAAGAAATGTTGCCTGAAATAGGCTTCACAGCAGAAGGTGGAACGTACTATGGGGAAGCAATAGGGCCAGCATTAGCAAGGGGAGAGCAATGTATTTGACGGTCTCTGGCAGATGGGGTGGGGAAACTGGGATCAGGGAAGTGTGTGGGTGTGGGAGATGTCACGACAGCCTTGGGCCAGAACCCAGGAAAGGTCTTGAGGGACACGTGTAGGCACTGGGACAGAGGCTGGCCTTCCCCTTCCATCAAGAGAGCCATGATTAATTGTGCCACATGAATCGCAATGAAGAGGTTCCTTTTATGCTGTATTCAGCAAAGGCAGTATGCAGACACACAAGTCGCATTCTAGTTTCTGCTGCATTGCTGAGGTCATCTGAGCAAGCTAGGGATGTAAGCAAACCAATATAGGAAGCTCAGCAGAACAGGCTGTGCATCCTGCCCGCTGCATCAATGAGTTCAGGGCCGGTGATGGTCCCTGGTGGGCTTTTGGCATATATCGGCTATGCATCGCCCATAGCCACCTGCACCTTTGTCAGTTTTTGCCATATGTGCACAAAGAGCTTTTGCTGGACCAGGTGTGAGAAATATGTAGCTCTGCAGATGTTCATGAGCTCTAGCTCCCGTCAGTCCTAGCCAGTGGTCAAAGAGCCAATGGGAATTGCAGGCCAACAAAATCTGGGGGTACATGTTCTCCCTCCCTCAGCTAGACAGGACACCCTTGCCAACTAAACCCCTTTCCTTTCTGCCTGGGTTGTATAAACATGTATTTATTTATTTGACTAACTAATGGATGGCTCTTAATTGCAAAACAATCACATTTTAAAATACCGAGACTTCAAAACATCCTGTGTGGAAAACATTTAAAATCACAAGATACACATCCCCAGTGAAAACATTGAAATACAAGAGTGACAAGCTGCCTGGGCAGCACATCCAAGCAGAAAAGGTTGGGGCAAAAGGAGAGCTCCTTAACTGGGCGTCTCCCACATACCAAGGGCAAGCAGTCAACAAAATGGGTGCTACCATGGAGAAAACCCACTCCTGGCTTGCTCCCAGCTGGCAATTTGCATGTTTTAGATCAACCAGCACCTGAAAGGATCTAAAGCAGGGGAAACAATTTCCTAGGTTAGGGCACAGCTCTTCTCCTCAGCAATGCTTATATTTGCTTGTCTTAAGGCTGGATAAGGCGTTCTCACACAAAGGGGTTAAAAATTCAAAAAGTTCAAGGATAATGATATCGAGAGTATACAAAATGCTCCCCACTGTGGCATGAAAACATGAAAGAACTTCCTGGATGAATAAACATGCCGAGTATCTAATGGAGAGCTGCAGGTCTCAATATGCCCACCAGCTGCTTTGGAACACAGCTCTGCTTTAATGGAATGGCAGAGTTTGAGACTAATTCCAATTTGGGTGGAATTTGACATCAACCCTGGGGGTGGGGGTGGAGGTGGGAAGAAATCCACATTCTTTGAAAACTTCTGTCTTGGAAGCAGAGTAAATTATGCAAAATAAGCAAATATAATTTCTGACCTAAGGGCAAAATTTGGATTTGTTTGCTTTGGCACTGAATATACAAAACCCAGCATATGTTCAAAAACATCTAATGATAATGCTTGTTGATGCTAATGATTCAGTGTCAATTTATATACCCATCTTAAAATAAACGGTGATTAGTGCTTTGGCCTTTGATAATTCTTGAGCAGATGTCACTGCAGATGTGGCTACAAGAAGCTGCTTTTCACTGCTTATCAAAGGTAGCCCTGGTAGCAAAGGGCTTTGTTTGTAGCCATCACGATCTCTAAAAATTCATCAGACTGGAGATATTGTGTATATGTTAAAACTGGATGCAACACAACTGAGGTTTTGGACCTTCACTTTAAAAATGCTGTTGCGTCAGATCTTTCCCCTTCAGCTTTTTTGAGAAGAGTAGACATTGGCTGAGCATCCCAATGAACCAATATTAGTTTATTCTTAAGTACAGTTAATACTCTTGCTGAGCTGTATTCTTCATTGGGACTGATCCCTTATGTTCTGCCAGTGAAATCCTCCAACGAAGCAGGCCTCTTGTGTACGGATGTCATAGCAATCTGCACACACCACCAGTGATTATCCTTTAGGCTATGTGCAGATCTTACCTGGTGGGAGTGGGGGTGTTGCCTATATTTGCAAATTTTTGACATACCAAAGGGAAAGAGGAACTGCAGGTGAACAGTTAGGCTGCTATTAAGCTCAATTTCACAGATACCAGCATTTCTAAAGTAATTTTTTTAACCTGCTCACACAGAGAGAATGCTAGATCAAATTACTGACAGCAAATCCATGCAGTTGCTGAAGGTCCTCACAATTTACAGCCTGAACTAAAACCAAGTTTGTTTGTTTCTTTGAATTTATAAGCAGTGTGGAACCAGTGTGGCATAGTGATTAAAGTGCTGGACCAGGACTTGGGAGATCCAGTTCTAGTGCCCATTTGGCCAGGGGCTCAGGAAGTGAGTCAGTCACTAACTCTCACCTTGTCTACCTTACAGGGGTGTTGTGGGGATTAAATGGAGGAGGAGCAGGAGGAGGAAGAGAGAACTAGATAAGCCACCTTGGGTTCCTTGCAAAAGAAAAGGCAGGATATCATCTTCATTAGCTTTATCATTTATTTATCATCATCATCATTATCCACCTGTCATTAGCTTCGGTGGCTTTTTAAAAGAGATTTGACAAATCCATGGAGAATAGGCCTACCAATACCTATCAGCCCAGTTAGCTGAAGAAAACCTCCAAAGACATGAGGAAGGAAGAATGAGATGTTAATTTCCATTTTCTTCTTACCATATACATGGCCAAGTAATGCAGGCAGGGGGCAGATAAGACCAGGGGCTAAAATCAACTAGCAGCAGCGCTGCCATTCCAGCATGCTGCACCAGAGGGAGCTGAGATGGGACTTCAGCCTTGCTAAAAGTCCATGTCCTCTCCCTATCCCCTTTGCTTCTTCTGACATATGTTTTTTATATTGTAGACCTGCACATACAGACTGCCTCGTGTCCACTGATGATATGAAACCACCTTCAGGAGATGAATGTGGGCAGAGGGAGAGAATGGGCTAAATAAATATGAAATATGAAAGCTTAAATAAAAATGAAAAATAAATCTCCTTTTCTGAAGCTCCCCAGAGCTTCGAGTTGACCCCTGCTGAAAACTGCAAGTTGGACTAGAAGCAGCGCCAATTCTGAGAGTCAGTGTGATGTAGCGGTTAAGGGTGTGGGGCAGAAGAGCCAGGTTCTAGTCTTCACTCAGCTGTGGAGCTCACTGGGTGACTTTGGGCCAGTCACAGACTCTCAGCCCAGCCTACCTCACAGGGTTGTTGTGGGGATAAGTTTGAGAGGGGGAGGAGAATGTTGTAAGCCTTCAAAAGAACTTGAAAGGATATAAATATAATAAGTATTCATTTATTTAAAACTTTTCTAGACTGTCCCTTACCGAGGTCTCAGGATGGTTTAACAATACAACAATGTAAAATAAAACACAGTGTCCTAAAACATTCCAACCAACAATAAACCCCCAATTAAAACAATCAGAACTCAAGTAAAGAAAGTCTAGTTCTCTGAGGGCTCTCCATGACATCCTCACTGGGACCTTTTCCTCAGTGAGTCAACCTTCTCACTGTCATGGTTAACAGGTGCTCTTATTCCACATCCTCTTTCTCATCATTGTCATCATCATCATCATCATCATCACTTGCTTGATTGGGAGACAGAGAGCCAATCAGAATGCACTCGACAGCACTTATGGTACCTCCTTCTTACTATGACCATTTTCTGGGCCAGAGCAAGAGGCAGATGGACCTGCAGGTTGCATTGCTAAGAAGAAGGGGGCTCTTGGCAGTGGACTCCTGCTGTGGTGGGTCTTCTCCAGGCATCCAACCATGACTATACTTGGTATGGTCCTGGCTAGAGGTATCACTGATCTGGTCCAGCAAGGATCATCGTATCACTTTATGTTCCTCGTTATTTCATTATGTGCGCAAAACTGCTCAGGGCATTGAACAATCGGAACAAACCTCCCAGGATATATCTCAGTCAGTTATAATAAAATCCTTAAATAGCTAAAGCACAAGCTGGCTACTGGAAAGCCAGGTCTGAGTAGGAATATTTCAAGAAATGGTTCCATCATATGGGAATAATGTCACATTGGTGTATCTGCAAATTAGGAGTGGACACGATGTGGTCTGAACTTCTTGCTGGGAGAGAGCATGCTGAAGTTTTCAAAGAACTGTTTCCACATAACACCACCCATCATAGATCATTTTAGTCTGCTAGTTTCATTGCATGAGCCAATTCAATTCACAAAAAGAAATACCACCATTTTACTGGGAGATTGAATAGAAATGCAGACAGATAATACTTGAATAAAGATGCCTGCAATTGAGAAGCTACAGTATGTATAATTTAGCACAGGCTTATGATCATTCATTTTTGAAAACTCATTGAAATAACAGAAAGGTTGATCTGTTGATAACATTCTCTGCAATTCAACAAATATTGCTCAGAATAATTTTCCAGAAACTAGATCCACCTTCTTTCATCGGACACTAGCAATTACCTTTACATCAATAATGAAAAGATATTGTTTACCACTCTACAAAATTGAGCATAACTACTTGGTGTGTATTATATTAAAACCAATTGCTAATTGTGATTTGTTAATCATCTAAATTGCTGCAATTAGCTAAGAAATTCTCAAGGGGGTAGCTTGATTGCAATTATATACCTTTTGTTAATTGTATTATTATAAAAAATAGTAAGCACCAGGAATGTACTGGTAAACACATGCACAAATATCATGGATGTTTCTTATAGCTAGGAGTAGTCTCAGGATGCAGCTAATATGGGGAACTTTGCTTATGGTGAACCCGATTTCTACCACAGATGTGGTGCACTGATTACACAGTAATAGCTGCACAAGTGGAGCAGCTTGAAGATTTGTCTTGACTGTATCCATGGTCAGCCTGATTCAAATTGCATCTGACTGTATCCATGGTCAGCCTGATTCAAATGTGTATGTGGCAGATCTCCAAATTGTTGAATTAGAACAAAAAGGCCAATTAGGTCAAGCCCCACTGTAAGGTCATTCAAGCCGGATCTTCCACTGAGATACATGGCAATCAAGCATTTCAAGAAAAGATTACTGAGACAGATTCTGCTACATGACCTCTCGGTGGCACTGTGTGGTTGCAGAATAACACAGTTACATCACTAGGAGGATATGTTTTCTTTTTCTTTCAGAAATAATATTCCATTTTGGGTGCTCTAAAAAGAACTGGGAAACTGCTCTTAACAAATAGAAGCATAAGTGGAGGCTCACATTACCATCTAAAAATGCTATAAACATTGGAGAGTAAGGAATGACAATTGCACAAGAAAAGCTTCACGTAGAGATGCTCGGTCTAACCTGTGGGGTACTCCATCCAAACCCCACATGTAAAGGACTGTCTTACTGGGCTCATATATATCCTCTTTTGTTTGTAACATTGACCCTATGGGTTAAAAACAGACTTATTTATACTTAAAGTAGACTCATTGAAGATAGCAAGTACTAAGTTAAGTACTGATTTTACTTTACTCAGTACTAAGTTAAGTACTGAGTCAGCTCTTAGTATGACTAAGTTCAACCCAATGTATGTGCTTAATTTGGGTTTATTAATTTAGCATTTTATACTCTTAAATGCAACCATGGGAAACTGGAAATTAGTCCCATCATTAACTCAGACATTACCTGATATAATGTGTAGTTTTGAATTATATTGAAAACTGCTCTTTTATTTGAATGATCATGGCCGGGGGCATGTGCCTAATTTTTAAAAAAGGGATTGCATCCAACCTTTTCCATCTAAAAATCTATTTTGCTCATGTCCACCTGGGGACATTTAGATGTTATGTTACATGAAGGTTTTATCATTACTTAAGCAAGCTTTGAATTCACAGCTAACCCTCCACTCTTCCTTCGAAGCCCAGCATGGCCTTGCAGAAGAGATTAGAAATGTGTACTTCAATTTGTTATTACCTGAAGTTTAGCATTAAGCTCAGACCTGGATAAATGGTGGTTAACCTTAACTACACTTGTGTAAAACAAATTCCTGTGGTCACTGGGACATACAAAAGGCCATCTGATTTCAATAGGCAGTTAGACTTACACAGAAGTCCTTCAGATTTTCTGGTCCTAAACCACCCAGAGCTTTAATCACCACCACCAGTTCTTTGAACTGTACCCATAAATAGTTAGGAAACCAGTACAACCATTTCAAGAAAGGACTAACATGCGTACTCACCGTACACAGATGCTGTTAACGACTGAGCTGTTGAATTTGGAACCAGTTGCAGTGTTTGATGATCTTTCCATAGCTGTCCTTTGTAGAACGCTTTACAATAATCCAGACCAGATGTAACTAAGGCATCTGCCCAGATCTCAGTTCTCCAGGAATGGGTGCAGCTGGTAAACCAGCTCCAGTTTGGTAAGATGTCTGAACCAGGCCAATAGGTTTTAAAACATGGTCAAGGAAACCCAAGGGAATGACCCTTCCTTTCTGTTGAGAATGCTGTTTCTGTCTGTTCTGCTTTAGTTATTGACTTCTTGAGCTGAAACAAGGACTTGACATTTATTCCTAACGAAATAATGGAATAATAATGGAATAAGGAATTAGAAATGGCAAAATAATGTAATACCCAGTCTCTTTTCCAGTTTGGATATTTATTGCTGGGCTATACTTTTCTTACTGTCAAGTGACCTTTTCTGCTAAGACTATCAAGTATGATTTTGCAGTCTGGACAATGCAGTGCTGGGAAAGTTTTTATATTCATGTCCTGGTCTAGGTCTGGGAGCTCATCGTCAACCCTCTGGAGTATAGCTGGAGAGATTCTGTGAGCAACAGATTTGATCCCCTGATCAGTGTTGGGTAGGGGAAGGGCTTCATCCTGTCCTTCTCCACCCATGTCTCTCACAGTTCAGGGTGAATGAGAAATATGTTTCTTTTTGGTTTTTATAAGCATTTACCAACTTCCTCTATGTTGTCCATATCTGGGACAAAAACAAATGTGAGATTCTTTTGAGATGGCAAATGTGGAAGAACCCAAAATGGATAGATCATCTACCAAAGCCCACAGGTTTGAGGGCTCTGCTTGTCAAAAACCTGGATTTAATTCCCTGCATATTCAAGCAAGTGAGTGCTGAATTAGCTATCTCTTTTTTCTTCTTCCAACAGGCTTCTCAGCTTTAACAGCTCCATGGCAGGTCCTCTCCATACTGGGAATAGCTGTTCCTGTTGAATTTGCATGATGCAAATGGCTGAAGGTTTCATTTGCCTTTTTTTGGTAGAAATTCAGCAAAACCTGGCAAGTTCTTCATGTGCAGGAGAGACAGAACATGAGATTTAAAAAAAAATCAAATGTGGGAAAAAGTGAAACTGAGTCACTGAACCCCACCATTAAGCAATTGGTGCTGTCGTTGCTGAGAGCTTTGGCCACAATTTGGCACATGCATACGCATTAATACGTGTCCATAGCAGTTCTGCTTGCCCTGTTTGCTGCTCTCTTCGATAAACAAGAGAGAAGGACTGTGGTGCAGCTGATGTAGTGGTTCATATTATTTTTATACAATTTATTTTCCAAAATAAACTGCTTTCAGATTACTGAAAATATTCTGCCTGGCCCACTTAGATGAATCAGATGATGCACCACCCACTGAGGAGAAAATTAGATTTATATGAATAATATGGATTGTGTGTGTGTGTGTGTGTGTGTGTGTGTGTATGCTTATCTCCTAGCGTTTTAGCCTACATTGCTCCTGGAAGTGATGGCAATTTTTTTGTTGTTGGTTTAAAAGAATGTGAGGATCTTGCTACTGCAGTGGAATGTCTCAGTCGTTTTAGCCTGTTCTTTCACTGCAATTGGAGTAGCTAAGTAAGAAAGGCAATGAAATCCTTGCCTTCTGAGCCCTGCTAAGACACTAGAGTACATTATATACCCGCTCTTGGCTACATTCTCAGGTTGTCGGTCCCAAAACAAGTGAAGAGCCACCAGTTCTGCAATGTGTTCTCCATCACAGATTACTGTCCTCTCTTCGACAAGCTCCTGGAAGACCACCATCTGTTTGAAGGGTAGTCCAGTCCAAGTTTGTTGGTCTGAAGGAGCATAAGGCATCTACAGTGTTGAAGCTCAGCAGGCCTGGGGCTGGCTTGAGCTTGAAGGGGAGACCATCTGGGAACCTGTAGCCACCTTGAGTTCCAAAATGGGAGAATGGTGGGAAATCAATATAATAAATTAAAAAGAACCAGAATAACCCTAAGTCACCAGTTGGCACTCCAATGGCAGATTGATCAGGCAGTTCAGCTGGCTGTAGTCTTCCACATTGTGGTGACTATACAGTGTTTCTATTTAAATTAAGTCTAAATTGGGACATAGGCATATAAAGTATTACAATGCAAATGCTATACACATCACTGCTTTCTTTTGCCGAGTTGTGATCCATTTCCTCTTCTTTGCAGATATGTAGGGGGTACCCTGGTTCTTTTGCACTGTTGAGGCTACATGGTGTGGATCTAAACAGTGCTTGGATGGGGTACTGCTTGGAGTCCCATGGAAGCAATTTCAAGCTTCCTAAATGGAAACAATGATTGACTGATTGATTGATTGATAAGCTTGGAAATGTGTGCATCTACCTATGAACTACCTGTGATACTGAGTTTGGTTTCCCTTTCTTAGTTTTCTTGCTCCAGTCCGTCTTGGAGAAGTATTTCTTCACACTGTAACACATGCCATCTTTTTCCACTAGCCTGAATATGTCAAAAACATGAACAGCTCCAATACTGGTTTTAATCAGGAGCTGGGTCCCCTCTTTCTACATGTTATGTGTGCTCAGACAACCCTCATGCATATGGTAGGCCTCACTCTTGCTACCCGTGGCTACAAAAATCATTCTGATGAAAACAATTCATGGATTTTGTGACCATTATTTCTTATACTTTTAGATCCCCTCTGTGATGGAAGTTCTCTGATGGTATACAGGTACATTAAACATGTAAAGTTCAAAACGGCAGTATAGCAATGATAAAACAGCATGAAATCAAACTAGGACAGAATCTGCAGCAAGGCATAAAAAACAATGCAGCCCATAATAAAACCCAAGTAAGATCTATAGCAGGAACGTAAAGGTTGTGCTCAGATCTAAAATCGATAACAGCGATTCTTAAAATGCCTGTGAGAAAGAAGGCACCTTTGTTTGTGTAGTTGCCCGTCTTACCTATTGGAGGAGTACATCAAATGACAACTTGGTCCTAATCCTTAGGGATTCATAGGGATGCCCCTCCAGGTCCTTTGGACCCAAGCCATTTAGGGGCTTGGGGTACAATCCTGCATACAGAAAAAGTCCTACAACTTCCAACATTACTAGGCAGTCATTCCTATTCTGGCTTTTTTTTCTGTCTAAACATGCATAGGATTAAGTTTCTGCACTAGTTGCTAGACAGATCAGAGCAAATTACTGGCATAACAAGATTAGCCGATCAATATTTGCCTTGATTGCATTCTTTAGCCTTTCCGGGGTTCCTGAAAAGTCCTTCACACACATACCAGGAATTATGATATAGCAGAATTTTCTCTAAGAGATTTGGCACTATATAATCTTAACTAGGCCCTACTGACATTGCATCGTATGGGTTTCTATTGTTAAAGTTAGGCTTTGATTGTACTCGTGTAACTCTTAACTGAAGAATGTAGTATTCAAGCCCAGGGAATAAATTTGACTGTCTGAAGATCCAGAACTGGCATTGCCTGGATGGCATCACACCCATTCTGAGAGGGGCACCATTACAAAGTACACTTTCACGTTATGCTTTAAATGTATGGATGCTTCAAGTTTGAGACTGCTTAACACAGATTTTACAGGCTTATCATATATATATATATTCTCCCCTCAAAAAAAAAAAAAACTTTCCACATCAATATAGGAAAAAACAAGTGTCCTCCTCTTGAAAAGACTTAATATACTCATACTTGGTTCTTTTCTTTTCAGATTAAAAAGGTTTAACTGGATTAGGCTGAGCCTATGAGAATAACTAGACATAACTGTTTTCCTCAGTTATTTCACTGGTAACAGAAGCTTACAAAGCAAGCTTTCTCCCATGCCCTTCAGTGACACTTTGTAAATGCACAGTGCTGAATTATAAAGATATTATTGTTTAGTTCCAAGTCATCTCTGAGGAGATTGTGAAGGTCCTATTTTCCAACAAACTAAGCCGGGTGCCCATTTGAAGCTTGTTTTCCCATCAGATATTGATTCAAAAATGTTGCTGTGTATTTTTTTTTTTTTTTTTACACTCAAGCTTAGTGGCTTCAATAAGCTTTATATCCCCCTTTTCCAGGAACAGCAGTGGTAGGTCTAAGGTGTACATCCTCAGAATAACAGAGGTACCACAAGAAAAACCTCAAACGGAAACTCAGCTTTGTTGAGCATGCAGGGATTTTGACTCCTCACCCCATCTGGCCTGCCTGCTTCTGATCTCCAAAATACATCGTGGAATCTAATGAAAAGAATATCTCTTTCAAAATTTCCAGTTGACCTAGAAATGTTTGGGGGATAACAGCAATATGTGCATTCCCTTGCTTTCCTCAGCAAGAGGAAATCTTGAAAGAAGGGAAAAAAAAGTGGGGGGGGGGTTTATGGGGAGAAAGTAATAAGGATGAAGAAATGAGTGGCGGAAATAACCATCACATGTTTTAATTCTAAGTTTAAAAGGTTGAGGTTTTTTTTTTGTTTTTTTTAATAGATTTAGTTAGACATGTAACAGTCAGTTTGGACCTATTGCTGTGACTTCTCCTATTCAGTCAAATGCAAATGGATTTTTCTTTCAAAACGAACGTGTGTGTGTGTGTTGCACAAAAGGAAAGATACAGTTCATACCCAGCTGAAGTCTACAAAGCAATCACAGGCCAAGCTGTTTATTTCTTTATTGAATAATGTCACTTATTCTACTGTTTTCTTTGCCTGGGAGTCGGCGGGTAGGAGAGTAGATTTTTTAATCTTTGTGTCTCTTTCCTTTCCTCCTCCTCTCTCCCCTGCACACTCTTTCTCTTTGCATGCTGGAGTGAAGATAGTAGGAATGAGAGAGAAATTTGTGTCATTTGCATATTAATACAAATTTACTTAATTTCTCACATTTGACCTACCATGTGGGCCAAAACTCAGTTATTCTTCCAAATTCAGACCTTTCCAAAGTTTACAATGGAGGTCTTCAAACAACAACAATAAAATGCATACAAAGTGCATATATTAGAGAACAATATTAAAATGCATTATTTTGGAAAAATTGCTTTCAAATATGTCTGGATTAGGCAAAATTTGTGCAAAATTGTGTAAGAAAGAGTAGTTAAGAGGAATGTGCAGAAAAATACTTATACATTTTCATGAAGAATTTAAAAAATCTCAGAGTTTGGGATGGACTGAATTTAAGTATGAAAAAATGAGAACTAGAGAAAATGAAATCAACAGGACTGTATACCCTTTGATACCTCTACCTTGCTACAGGTAAAGATAGTTGCATCTCCAAATGTTGCTCCAAAGCAAAAGGAAGCTGTTTTTGAACCAGCTTCCTCAGATAAGTGCTAACCTGAAAACAGAATTGACTGCAGCAACGGGGCCTGCGTTGGGTCCTCCCCGCTTGAGAACCATGTCCAAGGAGGACACATCCTGCTTATGACTGCATATCATTCTCACTGCTTGCATGTTCATACTAAGTGGTGAACTAAGCACCATGCCATTCATGTAATTAAGCAATTGTGTGAATTGGTTTTTACTTTGTGTTGTTTTCTTGTTTTGGAAAAATAGTAAAAAGCAAGTTACAGATTGTGACTTTGGGGCTTTCACCCGCTCTGTGTTCCTGATCTGTGTTCCTTCTTGGAAAAAAGCAAACCACTCTGCAATTGATACTTTTCTTGGATTGTGTCATGCCTGGCCTGGCCCAAAGCCTTATTTTTGAAGCATGGAGAAAGGGCAACCAGGTATGCATCGCCAAAAAAGAGGACAAAAGAAGGCACCATGTTCCATAAAACTGAGATATGCTAATTCATAACAATTTGAGAATCATCAGTATAATTTACATCACAGTGAGAAGAACTGTGACTAGAAGCCCTGTGGCTCTTCTGGTCTGCCATCCAGGTACAAATGTTTGGTGGACAGTTTCAAACAAACGGACAGTTTCAGCTCTTCCTTCTGGTGATTCCTTATCTTTAACTTGGACTTTGACCAGGCAGCTGTTGAAATAGAGGATGTCAAACATCCAATGCCATCCTCTGACTTTCCACCAAATTTCTCCAGATAACAGACCACTCTGAGCAATCAATAGCCTTCCTACCAAAGAGAAGCCTCTGCTCATGCAAACTGGAAATTTTCCCTCCATCCCTCCCTTTCCAGTAAAACTTCTGGTTCCACTCTCAGGCCCAGATGGTATGAATGGAGAAGCCCCTTCAGTTCAGCAGCTCACTTCTCCTGACACCTCCCCATGGGTCAAGGACTGGGTCTGGCACAGGCTCTCCTCCTGAAAACCTTTCCTCTCCTTCCAAAGCAGGCTGACTCTCAAGCTCGGCCTAAGAAACCTCAGCAGCAACCTTGGAGCTTCAAACATTTCACTCCTCCTTGCTCCCCTTCCTTTTCAGAATCCTCAGGTGACTCACTGAACAGACTGCCATGTGTGAGAGACTGGTCCACTTTCTACACCCTACAGGGCAGAAGTCATTTCCACTAGACAATTATTTGTGAAGAACATGACTGGGGAGATTGCTAGCTGGGCCAGACAATGTCACCTTGCTGCCTGTGGTGAAGACCAAGATATTCTTTATCACTTCCTTTCCATGTGAAGAAGCAGGGAGGCTGGTGATGCCTAAATCTGTAGTGTCCCTCATCCATTGATGCTTCTTATGAGCTGCTACTCAGTGGTGGTGGACCTATTTTGGGGATGCAGCTATAAAGCTCCTACACAGCTCAAAAGAAAAGCTGGATGGATGAAGAGCACCAGGGACAGAGGAGGATAAATGGACAGCCAGTTGAATTTGACTGCAATGCTGATGCTGGTACAGCATCTGCTACTCTACCTGAGGACAGCAGGGTGGCTTGTGGTACAGAGCAGACTGCCTAGCATGTAAAATGCTGCTGGCCAGCTCCTCACTTCCTTACAGTATTGTCTGCCAGAAGCTGCTGTCTCTCTCTAAGTAATAGTAGAGCCAGCCCTGGTCATGCAGATACCCATATGGAAAAGCTCTCAGAAATGTGCAGCATGTTCAGGTTGTTCTTCATACATATCCACATCCATGGCCCAGCTGAGATCAGAATAGGACTAAATCTCACTGAAATCAATGGCACAAAGTTGCTATGATCTAAAATGATTGCTGCGGGGCTGTTCTGCTTCACCTGCTTTGTTGCACTCACTTGCCCAAAGGGACTTGGGAGCTTCTTGAAATAATCCCTCAAAATGACCAGAAGTGCTTCTTTCCGGATTGAGGCAGGCTCTCTTCTATGAGCTCTACCGATCTGCCTTCTTCCAGAAACGAAGAATGTGTCTGCTTGTTTGGACTTAGATTTAGAATTGCCCACTGGCTGAACAGTGGGCTCTGTTGGCACTCGGGCATGACCGTTACCCTCCGTAGTTTCATGGCCACTTCACGAGGACTAACTTTGACTACATTAAAGGAGTCAGTCATGGAGTGAACTTGCTTGCCAAACTGACAAAGACTTCCCTTCCAGGGCTGTTGTCATGCATTTCTATTCCTAACACAAGGTACACTTCACTTGTCTTACCCCTCCTCCCTTTTCCTCCTGGTACACCCTAAGAATATTACAGCCTCCACACTGGATATTTTTACTTGCTGCAACGTGCTGTTCAATAGTACTCCAACACAGATTTAGACCCTGCGTCTAAAATGACAACGGTGTTCTGATGATTCACTGGGTCCTCTCTCGGGCGGGAGCACTCTGCAACGGAAAAAGAGCATTCGGAGTCCGTTATTCACTGGTGGTGGCTTCCCAATGGCGATACTGGGGAGCCTATCCTGACCTTGAAAGCCAGTGTGGTGTAACACGACTGGGACTCAGGCAACCTGGGTTCTAGTCCCTGCTCAGCCATGGCGCCCAAGTGGGTGACTTTGGGCCAGTCTCAGCCCAGCCTACATCACAGGGTGGTTGTTGTGGGGATAAGATTGAGAGCAGCAGGAGGAGAATGATGTAGGACACTTTGAGTTTGTTTTTTTTTTTTAAGAAAAAGGGTAGGGTAGAAATCTAATAAATAAATATCAGTGCTGCCTCCTCTCACTTGGATTTTGGCTCCGTAGTGCTGCTGACTTCTCCTGCCCAATCTTGACATCTTTGCCTCAGCCTGGGCTGGAGAGGCATCCTATGTCCAAGTGCCTACCAGCTGGAGGTGTAGAAGGATGCTGTTCAGAGATGTCCTCCTGGAACAAGTAGCTACAGCAGAAATGCAAGTGTTGAAGGGACCTTTTAACATCTGTCACTGTGGCTTTTGGCAAATTGGTCCCAGTGTGCACACACAGGTTTGTTCCATGAACACAAAGGATTCCAAAATATACACAATAATTAATTACTTTCAGAATAAGAAGGTTAATGATACTATCTAAACTCTAAGATGGAAGTAATCAACTTATATGCAAGCAATCCCTGAGTAATGAATGTCCGAGTTATGAACAACCTGTACTTAGAAACAAACTGTCATAAGCCCTGTTAATTTTTTAAAAAAATTATTGTGGAAAATCATAATCACCATAGAAAGGGAGGAAATAAATGGGGAGAGAGAGAGGCCTTCTTGCCCTGCCCATCCAGAGAGGGAAATTTCTCTGGCCATTCCTTGCTGCAAAGAGGAGGCACCCATGAGTTTTGGGGGGGGGGGTGGATATTTGCAATTTTTCCACTTTCATGGGGGTTCTGTTCCTCAAACCCCAGCAAATGTAGAGGGCCAACTATGCACGATCCAACTTACATACAAATTCGACTTAAAGAGGAATTTCTGTTTTTTCAGGAATGGACCCTATTCATAAACTAGGGACAACCTGCACTGAAAGCAAGCCTATAAGTTTTACGCAAATTATACAAAATGCATCATAATTAAAATAGAAGTCCATGCATGGAGTTCAAATTGTGGAGAAATTAGATGAAGAAGTGTTTCAGGCAGGTGATTGCTTCTGCTTAGAGTGGCTTCCTTGTCTTGAGGTGATTTTGGAAAGGAGAAAACCAACAGGTTCAACCAGGTCCATGAACTTGCTACACATCTAGAGAATGTGTGTGAGGGAGGGCCACACATCAGGAATACAGTGTGGTCTCCTGCATTGTGGGGGAGGCCAGGAACCAAATAATACCAGAAGCAGAGTGGTAACTTGCCTTATGTGGTCAGAAACAAGATGTGGGATTCTGCCCTTGTAAGGCCAGGGAGATCTTGGGCAGAAGAGCTTTCCTGGGGTTTAAGGAGAAGGAAGAGGGGAACAGCAACTCTGAGTCCCACTAAGATAGAGCTGACAAGAGAGGAGAGAAAACCTACCTCTAGGTAGACCAAAAGAGGACTGTTTTCCAGATCTTCCTCAAGATGGGCTACATCTAATTCAGATATTACTTCCTTGAGCTTGCCATACTTGGGCTGGAGAGAGAACTTATCAATAATCATGCCCTTCTGAGAGAATATTCTTTGTCTGGAGGTGTATTCAAATCTAATTGGTATATCCGGTAATCTAATTGTGAGGCACTTAATCTTCCGCTCAGTCTGGAGCAGAGTACATGACCAAATGCTCATTACCTCTTGGCAAAATTGTTGGCTAAATACTTTTCCAGTGAGTAGGTCTGGCTTCTTCAGCCTTGAACTTACCCATGTTAAGCTGGATTTCATAAAAGGATATCACCTTACCAAACACAATATTAGGGGAAAGTGTTTTGGGGGCATTCCTGCAAAGCAGCTTGGCAAAGGGCAGCAGAGGGCAGGAAGACTTGGAGAAAGCCATGCAGGATCAGACCAAAGATCAATCCTGTCCAGCACTTGCTTCAATCAGTGGCAAACAAGCTGCCTACAGAATTCCTCAAGCAGGATGGGTGCAAGACCTACTGAAACTGAAGGAAATAAAAGCTCTCCAATAATGTAAATACAAGGCCAAGGTGAGGTCTGAATAGTAAAACACAAAACTACTCCCATAAATCCGAAATGATGATGCTGGAGGCCAACACCAAACCTCCCATGTTGTTGAAGTTGTTTTGCAAACATAATTAATATTAAGAAATAAAATAAAAATTAGGAGGATACAGAACCTGGCAGGTACCATGGAAGGTGTTCATGAAACTCACAGGCACTAAACTGGATACACTGGTGAACAGACTTGGCCTGAATGGCTACCAGACCCAGGGCCTTTTCTGTCATGGTGTCCTAGACAGAGGACTCAGTTCAATCAGTTCAACTCCATCCTATACCATTTTTCTGGTTTCTGTCCTGATTAAGTTTTTTATATTACACACTATTGCATTGCATTGTTGCATAGGTTAAAAATTTCCAGGAAAAATCTCCAGCTTCCAGGTGCTATGAGAGACACAGGTGGGTAAATGATGCCATGGATACCACCTTGGATACCCGAACCCTAGACTGTTCCAGAACACAGGCAAAGAATGCTTGAAGCTGAACCAAGATGCTCAGCTTTCAGGCATTGTCCCACTGGAAAAGTGATGAGACATTTGTTTTGCTGAGGATGGCTAGAAACAAGGCCTATGCCCTGTTCAAGACACTTGGGATCTACTAACTTAAAAAGACTTTCATTTCCTTTCATTTTTAACCATGTGGTTCGGTATGTGTGAGAAAGAGACAGACAGAAACCTCTCAGAACACCTTGCTTTTTCAGTAAAGCGGGGTGTGGGAGAGGAGATCTTTGCTTTCTCTTACTTTTCTGCACCCTCACGACTTGCCAGGGAATAAACAGGTGCACCTGCAGCTCATCTGCCTTCTATCTTTTTTCTTTAAATAAAAATCAGCTACATGCTTTTCTTTTTAGTTGGATGACATCCTGCATTTTTAGGTCATTGGATGTATGCCTATCCTTCCCTTCTCCCTTCTTGTAAAAATAAAGCTACAGGTGGATTTGAAAAACGCCAAAAAAGCCAAGACAGGTTTGCTTTGATGGAGATGTTCCGGAAAGCACATCAGGCTGCCAGTATTGATCTAGGGAGAGAAAACCAGAAAATTTTTGCCTTCTCCTCAAGTGGCTAATTCCATCAAATCAAAACAGTGTAGAATCCTGTAATAACAACAACGCAGAGGAAGATATTTTGTAATATAATAAATGTGCATGGTGAAGGGGAGCAAACTTTTTTCTTGGCTCCCCATGGTAATAATGAGGAAAGGCAGGTTGAGGAGCTGAGGGTAATTATTTAGCTGTCGTAAATATTTATGAAGTGGAGTGTGCGATGCACAACCTTAAAGTGGAGCCGACAATTGCAGCGTTCCCCATTTCATATTGGCTAAAAATACTTAATCTTCTTCTGAAGAGAATCAGAATCATTAATCCCAAAGATATCTTTGGCTAAGTGGGAAGACTTTAAAGTTTGAGGAGAGAGAACAGAGGACACTAAACAAAATGAAAACCAGTATGGCTTCGATAGGAAAAACATGGCTGTTGAGGTATTGTTCTCCTCCATCCAGAAAGTTAATCCATACCAGTTAAAGGGCTTGATTGTCAGAGGTGGGTTTTGTCTTGGAAAGCATACAAGTATAGCAAACAGCAAAGAATTTTCTACAGCAGGGGTGAGATGCATTGCCTTGGCATGACAGGAATCTATAGACATAGGAAGTGCATGGTCATTGTGTTCCTAAACCTGCCTTGGCTATTCAGAATTCTCACAACAGAAGGGAAACAGAGGTACATCTGCTTGTCTGAAATGTCTTGCTCTGGCCCTTGCCATGCTAAACTGGAAAGTCTGGACAGAGGGTATTGCCCTGTTTGGTTTCTGGGCAAACAGAAGCCTTAATTCCCCTGAGCTCAGCTACACCTTCTCTTCAGACTTTCCTGGGAGGATGAAAGAAGAGGGGAAGGGTCAGAAGGATCAGCACATGTCCTGGTGTCCCCTCCATGAACAGAACTGACAAAGGATCCATCCTACCTGCCTCACTGTGCCGTACTTCATCATCATGCCATGCCTTGCTGTATCCTACCATGTCTCACTGTGCCCCACCTCACTGCCTTGCTGCTCAGTCCTGCTTACCACACCTTTGCTGCTTCTGAACCTACCAAGTTATCTTGCTTCAAGGTGTCTGCACCTGTCTTGTCTTTCTGGTTCTTGATGCTTGTTTCCAGCTGCTTCCTTGTCCTGATATAAACTTCTGGTTCCTGATCTTGGCCTGCCGTGTGACTTCAACTTGGATTTGCTATTGAACCTTTTATAGGGTTTTGCACTTTGTCTTGCTTTGAGTTCTGTTGCCCTGGTGCTGGTGCTGCTGTCTCGACTCCTGTCACTTATACCTTGGACTCTGACAGGGACAGATTATACTGTACATCATCCATCCAAATGCACAGCAGCAGGTAAAAGGAGCAAACCAGTTGGGAAATGTTGAATGACCTGGTGGCCTTCAGAGGCATTTGGACCATAACTCCTAGAATTCCCATCCAGCAGAGCCATTGCCTGGGAATTCTGGGTGCTGCAGTTCAAGCATGCCTGGAAGCGTCAAGGTTAGGGAAGGCTGATCTAGGTGAATGGCCCATAAGCAGCAAAAACCACCCTAAAGCTGGAGGCAGCTTTTGTTTGTTTGTTTGTTTGTGATTCCAATTCTGTTTGGAATCATCAAGATGCATTTCCTTAGTGGCCCATGTTCTCACTCCACTTGTGTCTTTGTTTATTGATTTCTGCAGTCAGTCATCCCGTGATACATGTACATAAGGATGCATGAGTATTTCATTTTTACTCACAAAACATGCATTCTCTCTTCAAGCGCAATCATGATCATGAGCACTGTCCTTTGATAATGTGCTTAAATTGCTGTGCATGGTTTTATTCATATTTCCTAAATTTATGCAAATTTCCTAAACTTGCTCAAATTCCCATTCTCTGTAGTCTAAATTAGACCTGCTTTAGTCTATAGAGCAAATATAGGAAATCTGCACAATCAGACATCTGTACAAATGTCATGTTTGCATGCACCTCCATTTGTATTGCTCCCTCTTCTTACCACCTGACTGAGAATTTTCTTTTTCAGGGTTCAAGCTAGCCAGGAGCGCTCCAGAAGTTGTCACTGAATTACTTGAGGGCAGTTGCTGCTGCTCCTCTTCCTCCTCTTTGGTACTTCTGCATACCTTGTGTCTCACCTGAGCATGACACTACCTGTCTCTTTTTTTCTCAGTGGCCCTGTTTTATCCCCAGTCCTGTCTTCACTCAAGCATTTGAATTGGATGTTAGAGGGAAGGACAGACAGATCATGGCACTCCTCCTTCTAGGTATTAAACATTCTGCAAAGGCAACGTAAAGGCTCTGCTTTCACACAGTGTGCATTGTAATATGCTGAGGGGTAAAAAAAAAGCATAACTTCAAGGTTGCCAACCTTTTGGTCTGAAATGCATTTAGGAACGCTGAGATATGAAAGGCATTTATTTTCAGCAGGCAACAGTAATGTAGTAAAATAGGTGTGCTGCTGAGATGAAAAGTAGTTCTATAGAAGTGTAGCACAAGGAGAACCTGGCCAGGTGCTTGTCCACAGAGGTGTTTTATGTTTTGCTCCAAGTGCCACCAAGTTAACAACACAGCGGATGAGGTAAGGAAATGTAAATTGTTCTCATGGCTCAGCCACAGAAGCAGCAGTTTCTGAAGATGAAAATGGGAGGGAGAAAGAGAAAAATACTTTCCAATTAGGTAATGGCAATGGCACACTATCCACAGATGTGTGGAAAAGTTAGGTTAGGAAGGTAATAATGGCGGAAATCATATAATAGATAAATCAAAAGTAGTAACTGGGGGAATACAAGGGGCGCCCAATATCTTTCCTACTGGTAAAGTTGTCAGAGGTGCAAGAGATCAGTTTAGTCATGGGTTGTTGTGAGGAAATTGCTCTTGTTTGATGTTCCACAAGCCGTTCATGCAGTTTCCTAGGAAACATCCTTTCCCACTTAAAACCTAATGCTCTTGCATTGCTGGTTCACATGAGTCACTCTGCCTGACTTTTCCTTTACCTATTAAAATCACCGCAGCAGGCATCTGCAGAAATCCACCGAATGGCATCGATTTATTAGCCCTGATAACCCAATTCTTATTAACTTTTAACTCTCCCCCCCCCCCCGCCAATAATCTGAAGAGGGCTTTTGGGGAGTTGGTTTTGCTTTTCAGTATGGAAAAAAGGAGGTAGTAGGTGGACTAGCAAAGCTGATTCCACCACAGGGACACACATATTCCCATACGGCACAACAGGATCTTTTATGTTTTACATAGATATTATTCTGTGCTTACCTGCGAGGAACAGGCTGATTGCTCATGACTCTCTCTGTTCCTCAGCATTATGCAGAACAACATGCCCCCCCTCCCTCAGCGGCACTCCAAAAAATATTTGCTTTGAAGGACAAAGCAAAGGCAAAGTAGATGCTGAGCAGAGCAAGCTTTCTTATCCGGCCCCCTCTGCCATCGCTGTTTCTCTGTCCGTGGTTCACTGACTCGGGCTTAAGGCTGGTCAAAGGTGCTCTTGCACATTGGAACTTTATGGCTCAGTGAGGAGGGAGGAAGTGCTGGGAGGAAGGCATGTGCTGGGAGGAAGGGATGAACATAAGCTTGTGTATGCGTGTGTGTGGAGTGGTGTTTCTCCTAGGCATGTAGGGGAATTGTGGTTTTGCTCACAAAACATGTGAGCTCGCCCCATTCAAAGCCATGACCATGTGTCAGCCCCAAATCTTTCCAAATTGTCAAACATATGTTTGTAGACATCTTGCTCTGGAGTCCCAGTTGGTTCTGCACAAATTTCCTCAAGAGACTGAATGAGTCCTGCTTGAGTCCATGGAGGAAACTAGTGCAAATTTGGAAAGATTTGCAGATTGCACATTCTATTATTGTTTGATTTGCACAGCTTACAATGAGGCAAGCAGTAACCACAAGCTCAAAAGGGCATCAGGCGCCAAACAAGCAGAGAGATGAAGTCTGGAGAACCCCAGCAATTTAAAATATTGCTTGTTCATCCATCTCTATTTCCTAGGACTTACACTAACATAGGAAGTAGCCTGAAGTAAGGTTGCAATAAATCTATCTTGAGTTCACATACCTCCTCTCATGATTGGCCCTGTCTTAGAAAGTGACCCAAGATGAGAATTCTGTGAATGGGCACAGAAACCTGGCTGTGCAAGCAGCGACCTTCTTCCACATCACATACAGCAGATGTAAAGGCTGCAAATCACATGCATGGAAGAGGAATGCTGCTTGCACAGTGGTTGCACAGGGGCAGGGGATCCAATGGATTCCCACCTCCAGAAAACAGTTTCCTCATGGATCCCTAATCTGAAAGATTTCCCAGTTTGCACCCCTGTAAGTACAGGGCAGCAGGGCAGGGTTGTGGGTCAGGTAGTCTACCTCAGGCTTGCTTTGGAGCTATAAAGAGGAGGAGGAAATGGGAAAGATCCTTGTTATCAATACAATAACCAGAATAATGAGCAGTGAGAGGACTCTGCTGTCAAAAGTGGCCTTCAGTGGGTGGATGTCCCCGACTCCTCCTGATCTCTCAGAAGAAGACCTTGGCCTGCTCACTTTCTCCTCCCCTCTTTGTCTTGGTTGCTGTGATGGTGATGCTGCTCCTGGAGAATGGGGGGGGGGGGGCGTGAATCCCGGCCCTCTTCGGAAGGAAAGAAGAGGAATTGTTGCAGAGGAGCGAGATGGGTGGACATCTCACTGCAGCTCTCTTACCTTAGGCCACAAAAACCCAGAGCCACTTTACTTCCAAGATTCTGAAGAATACCATCTGAAAGTCACTCTTCTAAAGATCAGAAATATCATTTTCCCTGTTCTTATAAATTCTGCATGCTGATTAATATATCCTGTGCCCTCTGCAGGCCAAAATCAGTAGGTCTATAATCATCTGAATGATTATTTGTGATGCAATTTCAGGCTGATCCATCAAGATTCCTTACACTTTACAGTTCGCCTGGCTAATTAACCAACGTCTTTGAGAAGGGGCATGATAATGTGTTTATCTGTCAGATGAAGCAACTGATTGCCTGAATATTAGCAAATCCCACTGGGGGATTCTTAGGTGAGCTAGGTAACATGCTCGCTGACTGCGTATTGGCCTTTATCTCACATATCTCTCTTTGTCCTTGCCCAACTTGTCTCCCTTTGACCCAAATAATAATACTGCATTGCTTTATCCATGACTGTCAAGACCTGTTTTTCTTCTCACTCCGTGTTGCTGGTGGTTATTTTCCCTTAGCGTGAAGAATATTGAATTGAAATATATTTCAATTCAATTTCAATTTATATTTCAACTCTCTTCAATACCATTACCTTTAAGCAGTTTTAAAATTTGGTCATCTCTCTTCAAGTTCCCATTGAGTATTATAACTTTTCAGTGATCATTCTGTGCCAAAGAGGTGGTAATTTCTCACTGCACTGCCAGCACAAGTCTCCTTCTGAAAATCCAGGAATCTGGATCATGTGAGAGCCTCCACAGGTGCAACTGGATCACTTCTTCACCAAGGTCTTCTCCAAGCAAAGAGGGCAATAAGCATGGTGGCAGAAGGAGGTGGGGCTGGCACACTCCCTTTCCAGGTGTGTTACTGTTCTCAGATTCAGAATGATTAAATATGGCATAAGTGGAATGGTTAATCCACTGGTTTGAGGTTGTAAGAAGAGTGGACTCTCTATGAAAGTTAACAGACAGTACTTTTCATGGTGAATATAGGCAAGAGAGTGACTGTACTCTCATTTCCTTGGAAGGCTCAGGACATGTTGCAGTCAGAGGCACAGTACAAGATGGTATAGCCCTTCCCAAATTCCATAATCACTAGCTATCAGGACCAGCACATGAATATTAATGGTTTACTGTTAATGGTTTACTTGTTGATTTTAAATTGAGCAGGGTGTTTCCACGATTTTATTTTATGTATTTTATTTATTTGATTTTTTTTTTTTTTTTTTTGCATTTTATACGGGATTTTAATGATCGTAAGCCGCCCCAAGGCTCATGCGATGAGGCGGCATATAAGTTGTCTAAATAAATAAATAAAATAGTAAATATTAGTTCAGTGCTAGTAATGAGACAGCATCCTCAGATGGTGGTTTAGGTCATGTGGAACAGGCTGCATGGCACACACCATTATGATCCCCAAACCCTACAACCTTTCCTCACCTGCACGGCATCTGTTTCCTATTGTGCCCATGTACAAGCTTGCACAACGGGGCTTTTGTGCTTCAAAAATAACCTGAAATGAACCAAAATGCTCATTGATGGAATGAGACAGGTCAGCAAAGCTCTCAGAAGGGAGCTCTACCCTCCTCTTCTGGTCCGAGGTTGGGCATTTCTGCTCATTCCTGGGGCACAAAAGCACAAGTGATGGATCCAGTAAGTGCAATGGAAACAGTGAAGGTGGAACAGTATCACAGGATTCTGCCCGCTTGATCACTTGATTTTCCTCCCACTCCTAAGTATTTATGAATTGCATCATTAATAAAACTTTGGAGAAGAGAACAAAACTTTTGTTGACATTCTCAGCAGGCTACATTTCCTATGCTGCTTCCATCTGCTGGCTGGAAATCGATAGGCCTGCCACCTTTTTAGTGTCCCTGCCTCTCCCAGCTGTGCTGGTGCCAAGCATCACATGGAACAGCTGTTAGGACTGTCTCTAGAAAATGGTGCATCAAGGACTGACATACCCAGCACTTTCAACAGCAAAATTGGCCTTGACCTTATTCTGCAGGTGTCGAACAGCAACATTGCTTCCTTGCCTGCAAAGAAATCAAATAAATCACTTCTGTTTCCCACCCACTTTTTTTTTTTTTTTTTTTTGGAACAACTCATTTGCAGTTTGTTTGTGGCTCTGCTTGTGTTCCCTCTCCTTGCTGCATATATCTGTGTTCCAACTGCCGCATGGCTTGTTTTGGTACATCTGGTGAGTAGGTGGCATTGACATGCAAAGGCTTTGCGAAATATTAGGAGTGAGAATTCAATTTTGCTTGCCCACTCTCAGGTTGTCCGATCAGTCTCATCTCTGTAAAAGTGCTCGCCAGTGCCAGTGTCAGGCCTGGTCCAGGGCTGTTGTCTGATGACCCTCAAACCAGTGGCATCAGCTGAGCTGAAGGCAGCCTGAAATATGGCAGACGCTGCTCTGTCAACTGAGGAAAGGGAGAAGGCCCAGCTTTTTACTGGTCTTGACTGGCCAACTGGGAGTCTTTCTCCTGCTGGTCCATCACTGGGTCTGATGTTGCTCCTCCCCCTTTCTGTTCCTCAAAAGGACTGGACCTGGCAACTAGCTTGCAGTCGGAGACCCTTAGCCCAGGGGTGCTGAACCTCAGGACTGCAGCCTCATCCAACCCACCAGGCTCCAATCTGGTCCTCTGGGGGTCCCCAAGCAGCCCTTCTCCCTTCCCCTAACTATAACTCATTTGCTTTGAGCACCAGACATCCAGTGATCTCCTGGTTTTTGCACATCATTCCCCATTCTAAAAGGTTGAAATGACTCTCTTAAGGCTCAGTGATTGGCAGGGGTTTAGGCCCTTTAGGCCCCACCCCTTTAGCCCTGCCTTCCACCAGAATGTGTCCTCCAAGACCTCTTCCAAAACTGAATTCAGCCCTCAGGCTGAAAAAATGTCAACACCTCTTCTTTACCACCTAAGGGTGCAGCAGTGGAGTTTTTAGGAAGGTAGAAGAAAACAAAAAAGATGTCTCCATTTCTTTCCCTCCTCTTGAAATCTTTCTTCCTCCCATGACTGCTGAGCAGTGCAACAAGACTCCTGTTCTTGGCTGGAGGGAGCCCTGAAAAAAGGGACTATTAGGGATTAGACGGGGTATTGTTGCGTGTCCCTAGCTCTTCTTCACAACAATGGTGCTGCAAAGAGGAGCTTTTGCTGTTTGAAGGGGCATGACCCTGTGCCCTCTATGGGAGCTAAGTGATAAGTGAAACTATGATTATTAATATTTTGCCTCATCATCCACTGTATTTAAGCAGATAGGTTAAAAATACAGGAGAATTGGACCAACAAGAATAATAATATCAGCGCCTCAGTTCAGTTCGCTGCAGATAAGAATGCCATATTTGTCTCCAGGGAAACCTTGCTTTCCCTCCTGCTGCCAGGCCTTGTAAAATAGGATCTTCATCAGATCTAGTATGACAGTGTGTATCTTTCCCCTGAGCCTCCTTCAAGACTCCTTCAGGGCTTCGGTCATCTTAATACCCAAGAGAAACTCCAAGCCTGACAATGCTTGAACTGGAAACAATGTCTATGGAAATGAGGGGAAATGCAGCAGCGGGTGTGCTATGGAAATGGGTTTAAATTCTGTCATTACCGTACTTTAACATTACTCTGGGACCCTGCATTTAATTACTCCCTGGAGACCAAGAACTGCCTAGTGCCAGCTAGTCTATTTATGAATCCACATTTTTCCACCTGCATTCTGATGACTGGCAAGATCTGGATTGCAAACTTGGAGGCTAAAATAAGTTTATCCAGCTCCCAAAGTCTGTGTGAGCTAAGCTAACTCAGTGCTGAGCTGGCCACCACTGCAGAGTGCTGGGCCCATTGGGTGGACTAGTTGGTTCAAGGCAATCTACTTAGATATATGCCTCATTTGCAGTGGAGGCTGGTGGCTGCAACCTTAATGGCGCAGTGTATCCACTCTGATTGTACTCTGAATGTTCAAGGAGCTCTCCATGGTGTAGCACTATTTTAGGAGTGGGAAGCACTATCACAGGCAGCTCTTTTGAATTCAGAGTGGATCCTCTGTCCCATTGACATTGCAGGCACCAGTCCCCATTGCTCACCAGTGAGGGAAAACTGCCTCTCTAACCCATGTTCGCTCAGCACAATGTCATGGCTTATCACAACTTCCCAGTGTTTGTACCAAGCATGGACAGATTTTCTTCTCACACGGGACGAAACCTTTCTGATGAATTCTCCATGCATTCACAGAAGGGGCAGAAAAAGGCATGGGAACATGCTCTCCTTAAGGGGTGCTTCGGGGTGGAATGCTGACACCAAAACAGTAAGTCCTGCAGGATAAGAGCAAAGGTTTATATGCTCCAACAGTCTGTTCCTGCAGGGACAAGCCAGATGCCCATGTGACACCCATGAGCAAGAGATGGGTGCAAAAGAATCATCCTGCTTTTGTTCTCAGCAGCTGGGATTGAGAGGCGCACTCTCTCGGAAGTAATGTGGCCAGCGTGCTGAGTAGCCATGGATAGCCTCCTCCATGAATTTATCTAATCCCCTTTTAAAGCCACTCAAGTTGGTAGCGATCGTACATCTTGCAGTAGCAAATGCCATAGCTTAGCTATGTGCTCTGTGAAAAAGCATTTCCTTCACCTTGCCTTCAAAGGCCACGTTTTTCAAAGGACCCAGCCCACACGTTACACTGTGCACCATTTGGGGGAGGACGAGTCCAAGGGTCTGTAAGCAGCAGCAGGACTTCGCCTCAGCCCCACAAGGGTTGGATCCAGCAGCCATGCTCCCTATGGTACACATGCATGACAAGAGGCTCTACCCATGTGTCCATGTATTGCATATTACTCTTCCACATAAGGAGTTGATCATTGCCTAATCAGGACATCTTCTTATGAGGAGGAGCTCTCTCTCTCTATATATATATATACACATACAGTATGCTGGTATATGCATAAAGCCCATTATCATGCACATGGGATGCATGGGCCATAGGCAGCATGGCTTTGGGGCCCAATGGCTGGGGAAGTGGATAGGTTCCACATCCCTGCTTCTCTTTCGCATCGTATTTGGGTATGTGGGGAGGGTTTCTGGGTGCATCTTCTGAGCATGCAGCAAATCTGTTTCATGCTTTGGTCAATCATTTATCAGAATTTGAGGGAAGTCATGAAAATGTGAATAAAGTTAGTGACATTTTAAATGTTTTTGTTGGAGGTGGTTGCTTGTTTTGTGCAGCACTAATTTGCCGTTAAAATAGTGATACTACTGAATGTTATAATTAGTTGGCTCATTGATCAAAACTTGTATGTTCTTCATGTTCCCCCTTGTAGCAAGCCTGGATCAATGCATTACAAATTTGTTTAAGTTTGGAATTGATTGTGAGCATTGCAGCAACCACAGTGAAATTGCACATAGTCTAACTTTTCAGTCACTCTGCCATCTAAACCCATCAGAAACTAGCAGGAAATAGTCAAAGAGTAGCTGTTTTCCTTGTTGTCACCATAGTCAAAGCTCTGGGAGGGCTCTGTGGATCCATCTTCATGCCAGTTATTGGAAATAGTGAGTAGAAAACTGCACAACACCATCACAGAGGGTAGCCAAGTGAAAACGATCAATCAAAAAGAGGGTACATATCATGGTGGTGTGTGCAGTTCCAATCACAGCTTCCAGGACACATTCTGGTTTGCACATGTGAAAGGCCCTGAATGTACAGAAAGAGTTTGCATTTAAAGATGAAAACTCATATTGACAATTGTATTACTTTCTGAGCAAATTACAAATCCACTTGGGTTAAGTTTGCCCATCAGTAAAGCAAAACCACTCTGGAAGATCCTGCTCAGGCAAAAAAATCTGCAGGAATTTCAGTGGAAGCTAAAAATATTTTGGAAATATTATCAAAGCTTTTGAGAATGGTTTCATTGCACATTTCTTCTAAATTAGGAGAGGTTTTGGAACTGGAGCTGTCAGAGGGAAAAGTGACAGATCATGAAAATGTGGATATGACACCCACATTTTTTCCTTTTGTCACATGTGAAAGACAGCTTACAAGACCACATTCTTGCTTTTCTTCCCATTTCTTGTAGGCTTGAAATCGAATGCTCTGCACAGGTCTTGCTTTGTGCTGAGTTTGTTTCCACGATTGTGAGAATGCATGTGCACACATGTTGCACTATTCCAGACACCCCCCCCCCCCCTTGCACGACCAGTATACCATTCAGTCTCATTCAGGAATGGTCTTCACACAGCTTATCCTCTTTAAATGCCAAATGATGATTTCCTATTTTACTCCCTGAGTCCTGGGATGATCGGAAAACGAATGCCATGATGCGATGTGAGATAAGGAAGGCAAAGCAGTGAAAATCCCATCCCTCACCCCCAAAAGTTGAAGACGATTCAAGACTTCTTAGCATTTCAGGAACAGATTTGCAGCATAACTGTGGCCAGGGAAATAAGCATCAAAGTTGTTCTGCACAGGCCATTCCAGTCTAATTTCCACAGTCTGCAGTACACAAAGGAATGACAGACACCAAGCTATGGCATCCGGACATGTTTGATATCCCTCAGTTGCCTGCTTATCACAATGGTTGGAAACACAGCAATTTTGAGATACGATGCCTTTTCCATTTGCGGGGGGGGGGGGGGCAATTTCCACCCACTGGACATGTGGGGAGCTGCGCTTCTGCCATGACACTGGAATTTGGTGGTGCAGCAAAAGAGGGCATCAAAGCAATTGGCAGTTAGCTACTGAACTTTGGGAGCATCCCAGCCTTGCTTGGTTCAAAATGACATTTGGGCCCTAGGTCCTCCATCATGTCACACAGCTGAAAGTTAGTGGCAGGCCACAGACATTGGGCAGCAAGGTGACAATTGCTTTGCTGCGGCTGCTGCATCCCATAATTTTGCCAGTGCAATGATAAGTGGGCCGTATTAAAAGCAAGGGGTAGCACATGCTGCCTATGGCACAAATAACCCCCACCCCCTGTTTCCATTATTTGCCTTTTGATCTTTTACAGCACAATCCAGGATCCATGAAGGATTGCAGGGCTAATTAGGATTGTGGGGATTAATATTTGCAGAAGCGGCCATCTGCATCAATAGGAAAAGATGCTCAGAGGTTCGTTTCAATAGCTTCTTCTTCCGTTACTGTAGTTAGAGGTTTAGGATACAACCTGAGCATGCACCTGTCTTTTTTCCTACAAAGATGGTGCCAGAACAAGTACATCACAACAGGGATTTTGAATTGTCAAGACTTTTAGGGGATAATACATCATTGGCCAATTAGATTTTTAAAGAATAATAGAAGTTGTTGACTGCGTGGGCTTGTCTGTGTTTTCCTGCTGGGACCTGCTCTAATTTGTCTTCTACCTGAGGTGAAGTGCCTACTTGATTGACTCTGAACAATTCAAGTTAATCACGAGCCCCTTTTCTGTCCTGGCCATTCAAAATCATCAGGTGGAAACTGGTGTTTTCAGGGCCTTTCATGCATTATCCACAGTGCTCTCAAATCCTTCTAATTGAAAGGCTATACTGGGAAGGTGGTTCTGAGAGCAGAAATGAGCAATGTCGAATCTCACAACAACTCTGTGAGGTAGCGTGGAATGTGAAGGAAAGTGACTTGCTCAGGGCTATTGAATTAGCTTCATAATGGAGTAACACTTTGAACTTGATCCTGGCCTGGCCCAAGACATTACGTTGCCTGGGGTGAAGAGCAAGATGGCTTCCCCATCCCCATTTTCCACAGAGAAGATGCCCCGTCCCGAGGGTGGTGGACTTTTTGAAGGGACACAGTCTCCTGCTGCACTGAAATCTTCCCTCCAGTCTCCCGAAGGTTTTCTTTTGCTGCCAAAGAGACTTCAGTTCTTCTGCCTCATTCTCAGGGCACTTCCAAATGTCTTTTGGTGGTGCTTTTGAACGGATCTTAGTGTTGCGAAATGGCTGAGGAGGCTGTCTGTGTTTTCTTTCTACTGCAAATTTCTTCGGTGCTCTGCAGTCCCCCGCAGTCTGCCTGCATTTCCTGATCTGAAAAAGGTCTGTGGAAGATGAGTCACCTTACCAGGAGTGGGGGTACCTGGGAAGGCTGCCAGCTACAGAACAATGATGCGCACGCCTAGACACTTGTACCTAAGGTAAAAACTAGAACTCTGCACCCACCCATGAGAATTTCACCCATATTTTCATGCCCCTTGATTTTCTTTTCTGCGTTATCAAATTAACTGAGAACAGTTGGAGAAAATGCAGACACCCTTTTTGAGTGTGACTCTGTCTTCTCATGCAGAGAAGCTAGGAGGGAGCCCTCCCTGCCTCTGCCCCACACTCTTCTGATAGCCACTACCAGAGGCACCCACCTCACCCTACCTACTGGGCTTTATTGCCCATGATTGTTTCAGGCTCTGGAAAGATTATATGGATGTGTGGCTCTCTTAGTATACATCAAGCCATCATAGCTAGCATTATTATTCTATCCCACTACATATATACCCCATTTTGCTTCCTCTTACAAGGAACCCAAGTTGGCCTATGGAGTCTCCTTTTGTCCATTTAATCCCGCACAATAACCCTTTGAGGCCAGTTAGGCTGAGAGTCATTGACAGGCTCAGAGTCACTCAGTGAGCTTCATGGCTGAGTGGGGACCAGAACCCAGATCTTCTGAGTCCCAGTTCCACCCTCTGTCTCCAGTGCTTGTAGCAGTATTTATGGCTGAGTTGTTGTTTTTAATAAGCATGGAAAATATGCAGCTCTGGAGGACAGTTTCAATGAAAATATAGGGAAATTCAGAAAGAGCTGAATTTATTATGAGCACCATACACAGCTTGACTGGAAATAGGAAGCCTCTATTCTCCATGTGTGAGAGATGCCTGAAATTTTCCACCCTGCCTGACAGTGGCTCAGAAACTGGAGAGGCAGAAGGTCCCAACCAGGGACTTGAACCTGCAAAGTGCTACCACTGACCTACCAACCCTTGTTTGGAAGACATCCTCAGCACAGTGTGAACCTCCAATCTAGATGAGCATTAGACGACATGATCTGGACTGCAAGATGGTCTTTTATGGAATTGGAGGGATTTATGGTAATGGAGGAAGTGGACTGCAGCCACTCCTGGAAGATGTGTAATTATGACTAAATCTTGGTGGCTTCTATAATGTGAGGTTTGTTCCTTGGGTGAAGGCAGCTTACTTGGCTGTTTAAGATGTAGCTTTTGGTTTAAGGCACGGGTCCTCAAACTACGGCCTGGGGGCTGCATCCAGCCCACCATGCCCATTTGTCTGGCTCCCATGCCCATCTGGACCCACTGTGCGCATGCCCGCACCCGTATGCGCACCCGCCACCACCCACCTCGCCCCGTGCGCAGGGAGGCAGCGGTTTGCTCACTCGGAGAAAATGCTCTCCAAGTGAGCAAGCTGCTGCCTCGTGCGCCCGCCTCACGGTGTGTGCCTGCCCGCACCTCGCCTCGCCTCGCTTCCCCTCACCGTGTGCCCCGCTCCCGCCTCAGTGCGCCCGCCTGCCGGCACCACTCCTGCGCCCTTGCTGGCCCATGTGCACTGCCGGCACCACCTTTCCAGCCTGTGCCCAGCACCAGCACCATTCGACTGGCCCCCCAGTGGAAAAGTTTGAGGAGCCCTGGTTTAAGGAGTCTTTTTCAGTTAAAACTGCTTCCTTGTTTGCTGATGAAACTAAATTATTTAGGACGCTTAAACCAAAAGGGACTGTGAGGAGTGCCACATGGATCTCTCCTAACTTTGAGAATGGACATCAAATCAAAATGGATGATGTGGTTTGATGCAAGCAAGTGCAAAATGATGGATGTTGGGCAAAAACTCCAGTTTCATGGACAAAGTGGAACAATCTCAGCTAGGGGAATGCTCCATGAAAGAAATCTTGGAGTTGTGGTGGACAGCTTGTCAACGCAGTGTGCAGCTGCTGTGAAAGAGGCAAAGTCCACAACAGGCCAAATTGGGGAAGGAATTGCAAATCAGGCTGCTCATGACACACTGCTCTTGTACAATTCCATGGTGCAACTACACTTAAAACACTGTGTGTGTTTCTGGTCACCATGCCTGGACAAGGCTGTGGTAGTGTTGTAAATGTGCTAAAAAGGGCAGCTAAAACAATTAAGGGATTGAAGCAACTGCCTTATAAGGAAAGGTTGCATTAGCCAATGTTGTTTTGCCTAGAAAATATACAGAATTATGCAGCTTGTGGAAAGGCGAAGGGAGAAAGATCTCCCGTACCCATGCAACCCAGGGTCATCCCATGAAGGTCATCCCATGAAGACAGTTAAAAGGAAGTACTTCTTCATACAGTAAATGCACTACAAGATGTAGTGATGGCCGCCAATCTGGAGGGCCTTAAAAGGGAGCTGGATGCACTCGGAGGGGAGAGCTATGAATGGCTACTACTCCCAATACCTATGCACACTGGTTGCTGAGGAACTGGAACAGAAGGGATGCTGTTGCATTCATTTCCTGCTTGCGGGAACCCCTGGGCATCTGCCTGGCCATGGTGTGACGACAATGCTGGACTAGATGGACCCTTGAGCTGGTCCAGCAGGGGTCTTCTTATTTACCAAATCAGTGAGATGACACCCCTTTCAGGAACAGTTAGGTTTCAGGGGTAACTGGATAGGAATGAAACTGAGAAGTATACTAGAGGATTCTGGAAGAGAGAAGCTTGGGAGTTTGTTTCCTTTCCCTCATTTCAACCACAATTGCATCTCCGCAGAGACCCAACGATGAATAAATAATGAATTGCACTCTCAACAGCTTTGTTCTCTGTAGGAGAAAAAACGGCAAAATCAAAGGTAAGAAAAAAATTATAGCCTTCCGAGATGACAAACAGGTCCTAGCAGTCAGTCGGCAAGAAAACGACACTACCTGACAGTGAAAGACGGCTCCAAAGTCACCAGGACACCTGTCTGCACAGAGCCACCTGTCACTTTGGTGAAAAATATAGTCCGTATCAGCCATCTGCAACACGTAATTGCTGCAGAGGCAATGGTTGTGCGCATCTCTAACACAGAGGGGTTGAAAGCAAATAATATAGCAGTGAGAATCAGTTATCCATGCTCCGGTAATCTCCTGTTTGGATTACTTCAACATGTTGGATGTGGGGCTATCTTTGAAGATAGTTCAGAAATGTCGGTTGTTGTAAAACAGAACTGTTAGATTACTAACTGAGACTGGCTGATTTGTTTGTAGGATGCAGGCGCTTTGTTCACCGGCCTGCCTTGCAGTTCATGTTTGAGCCCAGTTCAGGGTGCTGGTGTCCTGAACAGCTTGGGACCAGAGTATCTAAAGACGTGTCTTCTCCCTCATACACCTCCTCAACCTGGGAGGCTACAAGCGAGAAGGCATTCTCAATTATTACTCTCTAATTATTTTTTTCCAGTGCCAGTCAAAGACTTTTCTTTTCTCCCAGGCATTTTTAGATATCTAGTGTTGTACTATCATGGTTGTGCTATCCATTACTATACCACCTGTTTGTTAGATTGTATGTTATGTGTTTAAATGTTATGTTTAAATGTTTTAAAATGTCTTTTAAAACATTTATTAGTGGGTGAATTAGAAATGCACTAAATGAATAACAGAATTGGTGCTGCTTTCTTAAGGACAGTTTCTGCATAAAAAAGAACAATGCTTTTTTGCCTGGCAAAGTGCAGGTTGGGGGGATGCTCCTTGCTTGAAGCAATGAATTGGAGGTTCTTGCTGCTTCTGGTTCCAACAGAAGACCAGGTTGGACAATCTCAAGCAAACATGCAGAACTTCATTCAGTCTGAGAATGAAATTCAAGTTTGGAGGAAGTTTTCAGTACTACATTCAGGTTTGGCAGGGCCAACAGGCTATGAGTCAAAGGCTTAAAGCTTCTACATAGCTTAAAGCTTCTACTTCTAGTAAGTAGGCCTAAGGGGAGACATTTCAAGCTTTTAGAATGAGAGGGAAACTGCTGAAAAGCTAGGAAACTACCAACTGATTGGAGGTTGGGGAATTGGGTAGGGTCAGGGGAAGGGAGCACGGCATCTAAGGAACATTGGGAGGTTGGCATTGGCTCACATGAGGGCCAGTTTTGGTCCCCGGGCCTCACACTCAACACCCTGCTCTAAAGGAGTGGAAGAATGAGAACCAAATTACTCATCACTTGTGGGTTCCAGATCTCATGGCCAGGGAAGACAGATGGTAGAGCTGCACTATGTCTTATAGATGGTACAACATGAATGTTCTTGTAGAGAATATGGGTGTAGTTCTTCTGGTGCAGGTCCTGGATAAAATAGGGGACAGCATGTGCCCCCCCATTTAAGCTCCTTGAAAGCTCCAAATTGGTCCTAATGCTATGTCTGCAACATTATTGTGAGGAAGAAGGGAGATAGTGACTTCTATCAAATTTGGAATTACTTTTTTATTTGGCTGGAGAAACGGGATTTGGTTTTGATCTAAAGATGTTTTCATGCTATCATAAAAGGATTTTAGTATGATCATCGAATGTTAAAAGATATGTTGTAAGGAGCTGACCCAGTAAATCTGATGTGTGTGATGATTGATATATGTTTAAAATCTTAATAAAAATTTCTAAAAAAAAACAACATTATTGTGAGTTCTTGCTTGCATTCTCAGATGAGAGCATGTGGTTTTGCTGGATTTTGTGCTCTCATTGCACATACTATGTTCAAATTGTTTATGCATCCCAGAGCTCTTGATAGCACTACTGCTATTTTCCCTGGTGGACACACCAGTCCAGAAGCTAGAGAAGAACATCTATTGGCTCTTTTAATCAATGTACTCCCAACTCCTTCTACATACAATTAAATAAAGTGCTACTTAATAAGTGAGTGACATAGTCCACCTTGTAAGTGAATGACATAATCCACCAACTCGCCAACAAAGAGTCTTGACTGAGCCATATACAGTATCTGTCTGATAAGGCTGGTGCTCCCATCAAAGCCCTGGTCTATCTCTGGAAAACAGAGAGAACCCAGGCAGTTGTCACAATCACTCCTGAGTCCTGCTCTGTATAGTACAGGTCACACAGCTCTGAAAACAATGAAACAAAACAGCAATGCCAGCGGAGGAAAACTCCAAGGGGATGCAATCAATCTCTGGCATGTGGTTATAATCACACATACTTGCAGATAGAGAGGAAGACAAGGAGCAACATCAGTTGCTACCCAGTGGAGCTGTCTAGGGTTATCCAGGGGGTTTATATGCTGGACCCAAGGTCATCCTAGACTCATCTGAGGCCCACTGTAATATATTTATTGGGGATTTCCTGGACAGGATATCCTGCCCGGATTTACACTCCAGTGTTTTAGCAGTTGAATTGGGTGTAGTGCCCAAAGCACAGCCTGGTCCAGTTTTCTTGGATGAGTTTCAGTTGGTATAACTTGAGGACATCACTTATCCAAGATCATAAAAGCCAGCAGGCAGGCAGCAACTAGCTAGGTCAGGTGATGCTGTCCACCATGGAATCCTGCTGTGGTTCTGCTCCTACTTGGATGCTGACTGAACAGGTGAGCCTTGCTTGGCCCTGTGGATGCTTCAACATGGTTGTCCGCCATGCTATTCAGCATCTACATAAAACCCTTGAGTTGGGTTATCTTGAGTTTTGGAGTGCATTGCCATTAGTACACTGATGATGTTCACTAGTGACACAGCTGTACATCTCCTTTTCATTCCCATCAAGGGAGACCAGTGTCTGTTTGTGACAATGGATTGGGATACATGCTAACAAATGGAAGCTAAGTCTAGATTTGACTGAAATGCTGTTAGTGGCTGGTTCCTCTCACTGGATGGATGATGCTCAGCCTGTTCTGGATGGAGTTGCAACCCCCTGAAAGGGCAGGTTCATACCTTGGGGGTCTTTCTGGAGCCATCTTTGTCTTCTGAGGCTCAGATGGCCTCAGTGGCCTGAAGTGCCTTTTTTACTAGCATCAACTGGTGGCCCAGCTATGCCCCTATCTCAGCAAGGAGAGTCTGGCTTTAGTAATCTGTGTTTGGAGGGTTTTTTAAATTAGATTGCTGCAATGCACTCTACAAGCAGCCTTTCAAGCTGGTGCAAGATTAAGCAGCTAGATTAATAACCAGGACTAAAAATCTGAACACACAAAAGATTGCTTCTGCTCTGCTTCCACTGGCTGCCTCTATTCTAAAAACAATTCACGGTGTTAGAGTAAATATACCAAGCTTTACACAACTTGGGGCTACAATTCTGTTGGAGCATCTCTCCCAACGACAGTCTAGCCAGACACTACACTAATCTGACTCCTTCTTCTGACTGCTACCTCTGAAGGATGCTTGGAGGCAGCAAAAAGTGAAAGGCCCTTCTAGTGGTGGCCACCGAGCTGTGGAACAATCTCTCCACTGAGTCCTGCCAGATGCCAACTCTATCATACTTTCAGCTCTAGACATCAGCTATTTTCATGGTTTATCCTGCATTACATATTTTTTTAACTGTAAAGTGGTTAAAGTTTTGTATTTTGGACAAATGTTATAGTTTTATTGCATTATGGTCCTGCAACCATCCAGAGAGCTTTGGCTATTGTGCAATATTATAAATAGATAGATAGATAGATAGATAGATAGATAGATGGATAGAGTAAGTTATAGCTCCAAAAATAAGTTTCTGCAGAGGCTGTATATATCAGGAGCAGAGCCTGACCAAAACAATCTGTTCAATTTCCATTTTAGCTGTTATTCAAATGCGCTTCCTTCTTTTGAAGGATTTTGAGTCTCGCCTTAAAGGCGTTCACACAGATCATTCCACCCCTTGAAAAACTGCACAAATGTGGTGACCCCTAGAGGCAGAGGAGTTCACAAAATCTCTTCCCCACCATCTGCCCATCCAGAGAAAGTTGGAAAGGGTTCTCCATATAAATATTCATGGATAGGAAAAGGAACTCTGACCCATTCAGGGTCCATCTTCACAAAGAAGAAATCAAAGTGCATGCATCTTTCCCATGAATCTTTCCCATGAATATCCAAAGACAGTGGGGGAACAATTATTCTATGATTCAATGCACAGCAATCATGGAACTAGCTGACATTTCCCTGAGACCCCTTCACGTGTCATTTAATGCATGTGGGAGGAGGAAGTTTCACATGAACCGCCATCTTGTATTTGGTCCTTAAAAGGCAAAAATGGCCCTAGGTGTATTATTCTATTTCTGCCAAAAACCTGATGCTAAAAATCAACTAAAAACATGTTCAAAATTCTAAGCCCAATTGCTGAGTTTCAGCAGAACCAACCTTGCAGGCTTTTAGTGATGGTAAAATGGAGAGGAGCAGTTCTGTGCAAGCTGCCTTGAGTTCCTTGGAAGAGGATGAAATGGGAGCTATAAATATAATAATAAAGAAATAATACCAATTGAGCATATTTGCACAATCTCACTTATTCTGCATAATACAGTCTTTAATAGCTTTTCCTTGTTTTGCATATTCCACTTTGTTTCTGCTAGGAATGGCATATCCAGGGCATCAAGTCCCCATCTTCTGACAACTGAAAATATTTTTCAACCATTCCATTTCTGTCAAATTTCCCAAGGCAGAAAACAACGTAAAACCCATAATTTCACAAAATTCGATTATAATTGTGTGTGTGGTTGTGTAAACTCCAGTGCAATGTTTGCAGGACTGAAGGGTCCCAAGAAACTTGGTTGAAGCACATTATTCCAAGAAGTCCCTCCCACACAAGGCTTTCATAACATTCATTCTCTGGCAAAAGTTGATACAGAAGCACTGCTTTCTTCACACCACACTGTATGAAGAAGATGAACAAATTAGTTTCAGAGGAAGTCAGCAAAGATAGTTAGTGCTATGGAAAACAAGTCATGTGAGGACAATAGGAAGGAACTGGGTATGTGTTCAAGGTGATGGTGTTCAAGCATAGGCTGGACATACACATGGTAGGCATGTCATGAGTGGATCCAGCTGGAGCCGGGGGTCAGACTAGATGGCCTGGGAGATCTCTTCTGAGTTGGTCAGTTCTATGTTTCTAAGTTTAGCCTAGGAAAGAGAAAACTGAGGAGGGTGATAATTTTCAAATATCAAAAGTGAACACCATAGCAGATGTCAAAAATCTTGATCCCTCCAGCATCAGAGAGAAGACTAGATCTAATTGGGCACAACTCATAGGAGAATAGATTTCAGTAGAACCTTGGGAGAAACTTCTGGAGAATGAGAGGAGTTGGACAGTGGAAAGAAAGGTCCAGGGACATGACAGCCTCTCCCTCACTGGGCAGCCACAAAGGACTGAATTTTTCCAGGTGCTTTAGGCTTGAATATTTTTGGGTGTTGTTCTACATTAAGGGGACTGCATTCAATGGCTTGTGCTTGCAGGGCCCCCTCCAATTTTGTGATTCTATAATTGATAAAAGTTAATAAGTCATGTTATCAACATCAACACACTAAAGGCCCCCAAATACTCTCAGCAGCGCTTAAGAAAATATTCATGGTTTATTTATCACTTTATCAGAAAAACATTTTCTCCCTTAAAAAATCAAGTATTGCTGCAAGGCTTAGAAAATTAATTTTTAAAGGGAAGGGAAGGGGCACAGATTTGTAGTACATTGATTTTTTTAGATGCCTATCTTGTAGCTTTTCTGCCCTGTAATGAAATAGATAGATAGATAGATAGATAGATAGATAGATAGATAGATAGATAGATACCTTGTTACTGTTCTAGCAAATGGGACCCTCATAGGTACATGCCATTAAAAATAATTAAATAACAGCTGAAATTGCAGAACGTACAGAGCTCTGGTTGGATATTCCCCCACACCTCTTAATTTTCTTACTGATTTTGTTGCTGTTGTTGCTGTTGTTGCTGTGCTGGCATGTATACAGAGTGGGTTGTGGAAAGGCTAAATGTAGAAATAGCATGCAGCTATTGACTGCCTCCAAGATGCCTGCTTCATTGACCAAGCACATGTCAATGGATCGAAGCAGTACAAGTGAGCCTTTGACTCCATGGAAAGCTTGGTTTGCCTCCGACAGCTCCCCATCTTCTGGGAATTTAAATCAGGGAACTAGTCACATGGAAAGAATGACTTCACATGCCCTCTCAAAACTTCCTCTTTACAGGTTAATTTTGTATGATCAAACCTGCATACTGCAGTAGAAAGACTTATCTGAGAAAGACAAAGATAGCCAGCATGTTTTTAAAAAGCATACTATAAAGAAATTAATAATGTTGTGATGCTTTGCCTCTTGAATCACCGGGCAAGCTCATGACTCTTGGCAAACTTACATTTATGTTTAGCTTCTGTTGAGATATAAGCAATGGAGTAAGATGGGGTGTTGAGCTAATTAGATTTTGTAGACTATGGAGAACAATCAATGTCTTTTCCATGTTTCGGTCATTGGCAAGGATACACCAGCCCATGTCTGATAAGTCAAATAACAAAATAACAGAACAAAATAACTGAACAGGGCAGGTCACCGAGAATAGGGCAGGTTATGACCTGCCTTTCCATGAAGTCCATTCAGTGCCATGCGTTGCCTTCTACCAGCAAGGCCTAAAATTAAAGTATTTGTCATTCCATTCTTAAGCACAACATCTTCCAAATGTGGCTTTGGAAGACTGAAACTAGGTTCTAGGAAAATTAAAAACACAAGTTTTCTTAATGGACCAAATTCCAGTTGTTGGGTAAAAAAGCCACAATTTGCATGATGCAACAAAAGGTGTTGCATCTCAGCATATGTAGAATACTTCTATGCAGCTGGAATATTGTCAGCCAGTGGAAGTACATGGGGGTATGGGCCATTTAAATCAAGGGTTTGTACTGAGTAAATAGGGAAAGGCCTGGCAGGAAAGAAGAATCCCGCTTGACCATTTCATGGGTGACAGTGCTTGGGACCTATTTCAGACCCTCCCATGGGTGAGTGAGAGCTCATTCTTGCACATCTGGCAGATAGGGAGTGAGAACTGGTCATATTTCTCTGCTGCAGTAGTTCGCGACAACTCATGGCACCGTCGTGAGCTGCTTTTCCTCCTGCTGACAATCACCAGCCTCAGACTGTTTCTTTTGTAAAATACTCTTTATGTTTTCCAAATGTAAATTATTCTGATTGGCCTCTGAGCATACACAAAGTGGTTTGTTGATCACAGTTTAGTGATTCTTCCCAGAACTTTCCTTAGGAGCACGTGTGTGTCCTGGCCCTAGGGGAGGGGCACTGTGGAAGTGAACATGCCTATTTTCCATGTGCTTCTCATCTAATTGAGTCTCTTGCTCTGCTGACACCTAGTCACGGGGACCACCTCCAAGGGGAGGGGCAGATCTCCATTTGAGGATGCACAGTCTCAGCAGCTCACCCTACTAGCTGTATCTCCATGTTATTCCCAGGATCTGTCTGGCTCACCACTGCATCTGCTCTTGAGCTAACTGTCTCTGCCTCATCCCCCTGTTACATCTCAGGACCTTGAGCGAACTCCTGCTCAAACTGAAATATTCATCTTCTGAATCCAAATCAGCACAAGTGACCTGACTAGCATCCTGTGGGAACACCTGTAACATGGGGACTGCATTTACATGCTGGACATACCTATGATATAGTTTAATTTATAAATTAGGCACAAAGAACATTAACAATAACTAATAGTGAACCCAATTATAATAATAAAAGTAGGCATTGTAGCATTAGGCTACTATAGACCTTCTAATGATACATCAGAAGGATCATCTGCTTTGGGTGATCCTGGTTGCTTAAGCAATGATGATGTTGATAGTTGGATTCCATGAACAGACAATGTTGATGGCTGGGGCTCCTTGATAACTGAATGTCTTCTGTCAAAACCTTTTGGAAGAATGTTGTGAAGTTGTTATTTATTTCTTTTTAACTCATCAAAATGTCGCTGCAGAGGTTGCAATGCTTCAGTAACTAACAGCTAGTAGTGTATCCGGTGTAGATACATTGGACAAAGGGATAATTGGCATCTCAGGTGGGACCAACAAGATTGTATCACATTACTCAGAATAGCACACAATTTAAATTATGAATGTTTACGGTACTTTTGGAATTTTCTATTGATTTTTTTCAGAGCGTGGTCAACTGCAATTAAGTGAAACCACAGTAACTGAAACACCGGATATGGAAGTTCTGCTGTGTGTGTGTGTGATTGGAAGAATGGCATACTCCAAATTGATGGACTGCCCTACAGTGCCATCTATATTTGGGTTCAATGAATGGAAATTCACATAGTTATTTCTACCACAACTGAGCAGAGAATGATGGGTGCTGGAGTTCCATCTGATTGAGGGAAGATGGACTAGACACACTGGAGTTTTAGCTATCATCAGTTTGGAAGCACTCTCCCTTGTCTTAGGAAACTGGAAGCATTCTTGTCTTATATTTTATCCTCTATCTGTGAGGAACTGTTGGCTGCCCCATCATCAAGTGATAAATCTGTGAGAAAATTGGGAGCTTTGCTTCATCTTCCTCACCATCCCTTTAAATAAAGCCTTTTGTGTCTTTGTGGTAGCTACAAAGAAGAGAGAAGATGAACAACACCTGTCAACAGCCATTAACAACTGCTGTTCACAGTGTCCTTAAAACAGACAGGGGGGTGTTATATTTTGTTTAAGGTTTCTTACTCTTTTACATAACCAACGTATTTATGCAGTCCACAATGCTCTTGTATAGGCCAAACTGTTTTTTTTTTTTTTTTTATCCTATCAGACATGCTGGAGAATAGTATTTTAGAGCCTCTTACTTGTAAGAGAGGAAAAAATAGTGATCTTTGGAACTTAACAGCTAGAAATTTACTTTGCTTGATTGGTGCTAACATTTCCTTCTGCTTTAATGCTCATACCAAAGATATGCTATTAATGCTTCATATCCAGACACTCGAAGGCCACAAAGAAAGTGGCTTGGATTTTCCTTTTGCATCAGAAGCCAACTTAGTGGTGCTTATAATGAACAATAATGCTGTTTTCTAAAAGATTGCTGGAGTCTCTCTCTCTTTCTCTCCCCCGCCCCCTTTTTCCAGGGTAAGCTAAGAGACATTTTGTTCTCCAGTCTCTTTTACCTCTGTGATTTTCTAATGCCTTCTTAGTAGGAAATGCAGTCCAGTGAGATAACTTTTAATAGGTACTGCGTTATGCGAGCTGCTCAGCTGGGAAGTTTTCTACAGCAGCTCAGGTTGCACTTGGAAAAAAAATAACGAGATCTGAGTTGCACACAGTCTGTGATGCAATCTGAGTATGATCTGGCATATCAGAGGAGCATGTCCAAACCAGGGCCCAGCACCTGGCTTTAGAAGGTATCAGATGTTTCTTTAAAAAGAAAATTCAGAGCCAGACTGAGCCAATGTGTCCAGAATGCCGGAGGGATGCTTCACATTCCAGTGTTTTACAAGACCTTCTGGAAGGCCCTAACAGGAATGTGTAAAGTAATTTATGAAGTTGCTCCCACTCTGCGTATCTTATGCCTATTTCAAAAAATGCCTCTTTCCACAGAAGCCCATCTCATTAACAACCAAGGAGCAGCTGCCGTCAAAGATGATCTTGCAAAGCTCTTCCAAACTTTATCAAGGTGACAGACCAGGGCAGGCTTTTTGTTTTGTTTTTACTATCAAGGGCTACGTTTCTTTGTGGATAATTTCTTAATGGCTGTGTCTATGCCCGCTCTTGCCGTTACTCCTTTTTACCCTCTCCCTTCACATGCAGTGCAGAGGAAGGGATGGGTAAACCCTTACCTGATCAGGGTTGAATTTAGACTAAGGGCCACAGGAAATTAGGCCATGGATTATGTGGTCCCAAGGCTGCAGATTGTTCATCCTGGGACAAGGAAAAGAGTCTTTCTCCATCTCTCTTCTTTGCATATCATGCCAGTGGGCATATTCCTATTGAATAATAGAATGACCACATCAGCTTATGCTCCAGTATTGTTCAACTTCTGCAAAACTAGGCTGCATATTGGCTTATTTTGGCCTGGTTTAGATGTCATACTCCCCATTTACCAAACCAGGGCTGAGACATCAAGGGTTCCCCCTACCTTCTCTCTTTCTCTTGTCCACACAGTTCATCAGCTTCCCTTTGCCGGTTTACAATCCAATCCAGGTTTCAGTCTAATCCTGAAATTGAGAATTTGAGAATAAATTATGTTCAAGGATTGGACTGAGCAAAAATGCTCAGCCTAATGCATCATCCCTTTTGTAAGTGGGGAATTAAGGACATGTTTCAGCATTTGGGGGGTGGGGGACACACAGTGACATTAGTCTCTGCATTGTGGCAAACTTTGTACACATTGGCAGATTCCTATGAAAAGACAGCGGAATGCAAATCTTACCCATCAGCACAAGTCAACCTTAATCGGCGCAGCCATTGCCGGCATGCAGAGCTCTGTGAGGCATGAAGCTGCCATACAGCACTTAAAGAGAGGGAGCCAGCTAGAAAAAAAGAGGTGGCAAACCAAATCCAGCTCTCACATGACTGAAAACACAGGGAATAAACACAGACTCTTAAAGCAAAGCATTCATACTCCTTAGCCTCAGCAAGCAAATCTGTTTGGTTTGATTTCATTTTGTTTGTTTGTTAAATCTTTTCACAGTACGTGTTGAACATGATGCATTTTGGTCAATTCTTACCAAAATCAAAAAGAAACAAAATTCTTAATTCAACACAGGTATGGGACAGCTGGGGATATGTAAACCAGCAAAACTCAAGCTCTCTGGAGACCTTCCAATTCTATTTTGCTGCCTGTTCCCACTGGAGACCACATCAGATCGTGAACTTCTTTTGTTATCTGATGCCATGAAATCCATGCTTATTTCCATGCATATCTTCCCCAAAGTATGCATCATATATGCATATTTGAAAATGTGCTCGTTGTTCTCCAATGATTAAAGCATATTTGTACACATTTTTGAAACGTACCTATTTTGAAATGTAAGCTTTTTTTAAATAGACACATGCTGTCAAATACATTTTTCCTTTTCAGACTGTGAATCCCAAGACAAGCTTAGGAGTGCATCAACTTAGACTACACATTGCATCTGAATTCATGTTCAGTCCCAAGGGTGCAAACTGTATAAAATCCTGATCAAAACCAAGCTGAAACATATTCTCATGCATCCTCCACTAAAACTGATATCAGCAAGCTATTTTAGGGGTCTAGGACAGATTGCTTAGTACACACGGTTCTGACCTCCAATACCTCCCCGCTGTTTGCAGTTCCCCAACATCTTCTGTCTGAGGTGACCTCCTTATTTGGCCTAATGTTTTGGCTGGTCCTGTTCCACATATGCTATAATTTATGAACCATTTGATAGTTACCCATTGCCAAATTATTCATTTCTTTTTGTAAGTAAAAAGCGATAGAGGGAGGGAGGCATGTTTTCAGTTGCCTTGCCCTGCAGACCATGTCTTTGGACATGAACATCTGAGCTAGTTTTAGAACTGTCTGCCACTTGCACTAACTCTGTCTCATTATTCCTGGAACAGCTGGAGATTCTAGCCCTCATGACTCTGGACCTTAGGAATGAAAGAGTTTAACTGTACCTTTGGTATGCTTTTAAAAGATTATATCCATTCATAGTCTTGAAGGCACATAAGGGGAGGGGGAAAGAATCAAGAGTAAGGAGACGGCTGCTGTCGTGGTTTAGGGATTTGATGAATGAACCACCTGCTCCCAGGACCCTTGTCTGAAAGACACTTGAGCCCATGAATTCAGAGACACTCTCTGGCTTTGAACTAATCTTACAGGCCTGGCAGCTTCTTCTGAAGGAATGTGACCTCAGGGATAGAGAGATATCCCAAATACCTTGGCAAGGCAGCCTAGCAGACATTTAAGCATCAGCAAAATGGCTGAGTGAAGCAGGAAGTATAAGGATGTTTCTTGCACCAGATATATTCATCAGATGTTAAACTGGCTGAGGTACAGAATCCATTGCCATGTCTCATGTGTACAGCTCTGGGCCCAAGGGAGAGAGATGACTACAAGAGCGAGGAAGGAAGCTACTCAAGAAATTGCCCCTGGGCATTTGCCGTGGCTCTGAAAAAAATGGGGAAGGGTGGCGGTAAACTTATTTTGTATCCAAAACAGTGCTTGGAGTCTGACTTCATATATCAAAGCCTGCAAGCCATATGCACAGAAGCAGGACGCTGCTTGCACAGCAGAGGTGCAAGTGCTGCGTGTACAAGTTGGCCTTGGAGTCTCACTTGGTTCCTGACAGATGCCCATGCAAACATCCATGAATTGTGGCATGTATAAGTGGATGTTGACATTCATAGCTGAAGACATGCAAAAATGTATCTTTGATGATTAATATTCCCTCAACTAGAAGAGTCACTATTAATTTGTGCATGTCCTGAATTTCTGTGAGAAAGTTGCTCCATCGTGTGTGTGTGCTCATGTGTTTCATGGGTTTAACTGATTCACAGCTCCTAGAACTGATCATGGATCCGGATATGGTGGGAAATCTGCAAATTTCCAACTTGTGATGCATTTCAACAGCCTGAACACACCTGAACAAATGTGCAAATTAAAAATGTATATGTTTCTAATATGTGTGCATTTCTAAACTGTGTCCACATGCTTTAGTAAGTGGGCACCAGTCTCCAAAATAGCTAATGTTTAAAAATGCACACAAAAAGCAAAGAGTAGGAAACTGTGCCTGAATGTCTGAATGGCTTGTTTACAAACAAATCTCCAGCTCACTTGGAAACAAGATGAAATGAACCTACAACCTCTGCTCTCCTGCTTGACCATTTGCATGATACCCCTCTGAGGTGGGAAATCTAGGCGTGGGATGCCACGTCCAAGATGGCTTCTCCTCTGCTAACAATCCACTTCATCTCAGCCTGTGGGTGCACTTGGGACAGTGACAAATGAGGGACAGAGACATAATGGAAAATCTGGCTGTGGAATGAAGCACTAAGGTCTATATAACTAAGGTTGTCAATCCATGGGACACAATGACAAGTGTTCTCTGGTTGAGCCTTTTTTTTTAAAACATTTCCACATCAGATCCTACCTCGTTGGGTCAGAGCTATGTACTGATTTCCTCCTGCACTTCTGGACTGAGGAAAACCCTATCCTCTGTCATCTCATGTTTACATGGCATGCTAACCTAAAAAACCCAAATGCTAAACACAAACATTCCAACTGGCTTTATTCAGCAGCGACTGTCTCAAAGTAAGTCTAAGATTTCATGTGTGAAAGAGACAAGCCAGTCAAACTGGAGGATTGTCTTATTGGTACTTGTGTCTGAACTTTGATGCATGGATCAGTGGTTAAGAAGCTGATTCTTTCATCAGTTGCCTATGATCATTTGATGAGCCTATTCAGATTTGCAGTTTTTGGCCAGACCAAAGAAGAACAGTTTCCCATAGCACTCTTTGAAATTACTGCAGGAGTCTTTCAGAGAACTCTTTCCATTGCTGCTGTGGAGCTGGGCACAGGATAGCAAGAAAAGCATTCTGACTCATTGTGAATTGGGAATCAATACGATCTGATCTTGTGTGAATCACTGTAGACTTTGGGTCAATTAGGTGTTACCGATGCTGTTTTTCATTCCCATAAATCTTGGGTATTGAGGAAGAAAGAGCAGCCTCATACACATGTGTATTGGTGCTATGTTTCCCCCCATTTGATGCAGTATAAATGAGGTTTTAGTAGCTTCAAAACACCATGGGTGCTCACATTAACTTATTATGAAGTTTAGATTTACAGTGTACCAAAGAAGGTGAAAAATCTTAAATTACCACATTTGCTGTAACTGCATCATAAACATCTGTTCAGATGACATTCCCTAAATGATTGGGCTTATAAAGTTCCTGTTAACTTGATTTGAGATTAGAACATTTTCCTTTCAGTCTGGTGGGTTTTCAAAATTTATTTTAAAAGCCATTCTAAATAATGGTGATGCATTATACCCTGCCGTTGCCCAGCAAGTACTTCACGTTAACAACTGCACTTCAAACAGGAGATATTTTCTAGGACAGGGAAACTAAAACTCCCTCCACCAAAAGCCGTCTCTCACTCGATTCCTAGGGGCTGGATCCAGATTTATGCTGAATCACCTACACAGATGGAAGTGCCCTTTCTTGTCCACTTCTTCCTATGGCCTGTACAGGGACTGAGCTGCACCGTGGGGAGGAATCCTCAAGCAATTGAGTGATGGGATCCCCAGCGAGCCAGGTGCTTTTCCCTGCAGAAGGCAGATGCTGGATCAGACCTGAGGTTAAGTTTATTATTTAGAGCACACTGAGCTTGGTATTTAGGTACTGAGACTTATTTGCATCCATGGATGAAGGCGATCTCTGCCACCACCGTGCCCTGTCCCATCTGTTTTACCTAGATGGCCATCTAAAGGTGAAGGTGAGGGTGAAGGGATGGGAGTGGTCCACCAATAGGGAGCTGTGCAAGGCTTCAGGTCCAGTGTCCTTTCCCCTCTCCCATCCCACAGCATGGCCCCTTTTCTCCCCTCTAAGGTATGTTTGCTACCTGGCAAAGATGTGGTTCTTTCCATGCTGGCTGTGGGGACATGGAAACGTGGGCTTCGGCTTCAGTCCCAAGGCTTCCGCTTCCTGCAGCTGGGACACCAAAAATAACATGTGGAAGATGCAACACCAAGGTTGGAACCTGAGTAATGCCAGTGATCAAATACTTGCATATCTCTGGCATTAAATTGAAATGCAACCTGCCACAAACTTTTACAACATCTGCTGGAAGAGAACGGTTTGGTCTTCATCCCTTGGCAATTTTGCATGATGCAGAAATGATTCTCTCTCTCTCTCTCTTTCACTCTCTCTCATTCAGTTGTAGTTTTTACTTGGGAGCTGCTGATTTCTAATAGAATTTATTTTCATGATGATATCATTAATCCACCAATGAAGACTTAAGTGTCTAAATGCATTTGGCTTATCCTTTCCAGCATTTTACAGTGTTAGGCTTTCAGGGTTTCTATTATTTGCATGGTGTTATATGTAATTATTTGTTTACGTAATAAATGGATCCTGCACAACATTCATTTCTTCCTTTTAAATTCTGTTTCTGATTTAATAAATTCTTGTGAAGAAATATTTTGTGCCTTTGGTTCTTTGCCCCAAATCAGAATAGGATTATTAATTTTAGAAATTATAAATGATCATGAGCATCTTTTATACTTAGCAGATTTCCAGCCACTGTCATGGACTAATATGAGCTATATTTTTGCCCCTTTTTTGTTCAGAAGAGAGAAAAATAGGGAAACCAATGACAGATAGTGGAGAAACTTAGTGCTTTTTAGGGGAAAAAAGTACTTTTCAGCAGGATACAATTTCAAAAACATATATATGAGCCGCAAGAACTGAAGAAAAAATGTCTTTCTTAATAGACCTGGTCACTAGAATTCAATGGACTCTTTGCAGAGACCGTGGCTTAGTGGAAAAGCAAGAGCCTAAGCACATGTTTCCACTCCTGGAATTTCCAGTTGAGAAAAGACTCTGGGAGCAGGCAAGGGGAGAAAGTTGCCTGCCTGAGACCACGGAGAGATTCTTTTAGTCAAGAGGGAAAAAATGAATCGATGCCCTTACCTGTTATTAGACAGCTTCGTATGTTCCTAACTTGTTGCCAGCAACACACAACAGTTTTCCTGTTTAATAAGGAGAAAGTGTCACTGACATGAGAAAGACTCATGCCGGAGCGAAGCATACATTGGATTGCACTGTTAAGAAACAAACAGGAAGTGATTTGGGAGTAAGCCTTATTGAACAGGTTTATATCTGAATAATATGGAGAGTGTAGCGCTTGTCAAGGCACGTGCAAAATGTATCTTGACATATAACACGCAGGCAAACATGTATCTTCACATATAGCATGCATGAAACATACACGTTATTTTGGATGTTCTCTTCTCTTACTTACACACTGTTTTCCCAGTCTTCTTTCCCTTAAGTGTGCTGCTGTGGCCAAACATTTTATTTCAGCTTAATGAAAATGTGATAGGCTATCCCAGGACCAGATGAAATTGCATCAAGCTGGCTATCAGCTGGCCGTTTCTGGGAAACAGGATATGATTCGTATTATGCAACGATGAGACAACATTCGTGCTACGTGTCCAAGAGCCTCGTCAATTGACATTTAGACTTAACTACGGTGCCGGTGATTGTGCAACATATTAGACCTGCAAGATTAATAGACCAGCTATTATGGGATGGACCTAGAAACTCCATGCAAGTACTTCCTAATGGAGTTTACTTGGGGTCATTTCAGTATAAAAAGAGTTTATGTTACCTTAAAGTATCATTAGCATTAGAATTAGCTCTAAGATGGAATTAGCAACAAAAGAGGGGTGAGTGGAGGCTATTGGTTAAGTTACTTTCCTGAGAGTAGGGCCCACTAAAGTCTATTAGGCTTATTTTAGAGTAGACATGCATAAGACCACTCAGGCAAGAATCACCATTATCCCCTTTCAAGAAAAAACAAATAACAAAAACAAAACCTAGCATTGGTCACATAGTGGGGTCATTTTTGACCCTGGATGAAAGTGCCTCAGACTAGGCAAATGATGCTTATGAATGGCCTTCATTCTGGCTGAATGTTTTCCCCAGGAAGTTTCAGTTGGTATAAGAATGGCTTTTAGGTCTCCGCAAGCACAGGCAATTTAAGGTTTAAGTACTCTTGAGGTCAGGAGTAACAAGAAAATCTGCAAAATGAAGTCTAACCAATTGCCTGTCAATCTGCACAACAATAGTTTGGCCTACACACTTCAAAAAAAATCATAGAAAACCTTTCCCTGAATGAATTTTAATCCCATTCTTTGGAGGTTTTATCTCAGTCTCTTATCTTTCAGGAAAGACTAGAATGATCAGGTTTCTTTTGTGTCTTTGTTTAGGACCTAAAACAGTCCCTAAAACCACAGAGATGCTGATTTGGAGGACTTTTGCATCTGGGACGACTGTTTGGCTTATTTTAAAAGAATCCTATAAAAGGTAAGGCAGCTGAAATATGGGGATGTTTTAAACCAAGTACTTTGTGACAGTATCCTCGTGGTACTAGTCAGCAGGACTACAGTACAGAGTATCAGTTGGGGAATTACTTTTACAAATAGTAAAGAGATGAGATTTAAGACACTCTACATTTTCTTAACTGGGACTGTATTCAGAAAATATAACCCACATTTAAGGATTGAATGTGGGTTGTGGTTGTGGTTGAAATATGGCTTATTGTGCTCTTTAAACCCAATTGTGCTAACAAACCATGATTCATTAACCATGAACAACCCATGAAGAGAACCCATTGTTTGATATTTGGATGTGAACTGTGGGTTGTTTGCCATGGTTTGTGATCTTGATTGGGCTTAGATAACAAGATAATCATATTTCATTGAAATTCATGATTCATCAACAACCTATACTCACTCTTTGAAGGTGGGTTATCATGTTGTCTGAACCCAATCACTGTCTTGCAAAAGATACTGTGGTCAGCTCACTTTCTTCCATTCTGTGAGACCAAAGTGCTTTCATAATTGCATAGGAATCAGTGAAATACATACTGTATTTTTCCCTTTCCAGCAGATCTAAACAGAAGGCTTTTGAAATACAGTCCTTTATTTTAGCTAGACAGGTTTTTTTGTGATGCAGGTGTTTCATAAGAAGGTTGTTTTCAAATAGCATCAACCAAAGTAATGTTTGAGCAGCTCTTGCCTGTGGGAAGAGCTGATTCCAAACAGACCTCCTCCTTCTTTTCCTAAAAGGCTTAACTCCACCCTCAGGGAGGTTTGCATTGCTCATGGGCCAGATGGTAGGAATGCCAGACATTGCTTAATTGGGCCACTTGTTTGGCTTCATACCCGCTCATTGGATCAATGTATTCACACCCCTCCTTCTCAGAGCCTTCCTGTTTTTCAGTGTCTCCCCCTGCAAACCTGAGGTAGTTTGGTTCTCAGCAGCTCTTTGACGAATTGCTTATTAACCTTGACATTTTCATGCCATGTTCCAACCCCCCAAATTGCAAATTCCCATTACACATTTCCACACTTAGCCAACTGGAGCAGGGGAAATACACACTTTTGAAACATCTGCCTGAACATGTGCACTTTTCCTGCTTGAATGCAAAGTAAAATAGGGAGAATGAGAAAGAGATTGAGGCAAACTGATGAATGCAATTTGGAGAATCATGATTAACTTGCGCTTACCTGGTTCTCCCATTCATATTGTGAATGGCTCATCGTGTAAACATCCCACACACAAAAACCCCTCCATGCTGGTTAAAAAATAAAAATAAAATGCACATCTGGAACAAAGCTCCATGCTTAGCACTTTGCCCACAGTGTTGCCTATAGTTTCTATGCATGTGGAGATTTTAATATCAGGATGCATTGAATAAAAGGGGTTGCAGTGATGAGGTACATTCCCTTTTAGCATCTCAGTGTGCCACTATTTCTTCTGATGCTTGTGTTTAGAGTAGGACTCAGTGGAGAGCTTAGCCAAAGAGCTTAGCATAAAACAGACCCTAGCCTTTGTCTCCTCTCCCAGATTTCCTCATAATATCTAGCACAAACAATGTGTGACATGATTAAAGATGTGGAGATCTGGAGAAAACTGAGGGAAATTCAGTTTTAAAAGCTTCTCCCCCCCCCCCCCCAGAACATTTTAGTTCTCTCCCCCTTCACTCCCTGATGGGGAAACCAGGAAAAGGCATGAAGATTCCTCCATTATTTCCACAGTCTCCCCCACACCCTGGCTTTGTATCTCTAGACATGATGTTACCACACTGTGTGTCTTTCCAGTTCTACTCATATGATGGGCGACTAGGAGGGGGACGCACATGGGTTGCCTACGAAGCGTTCCAGGAAGCAAAGGAAGAAAAAAACATGCAGAGAGGCAGCACTTCCATGTCTGATTTAATGTTTAGCTTGGCCCTAAGCTGTAGGACTCTCCCACTGAGCACTGGGGCACACGGATTTCACTGTGTGTTTACTTATTAAAGCCATTTTCCGGGAGTTAATGTTGCCCATCAAACCTGCCTCTGAGGAGAAGCTGTTATTCGATTGCTTCTGATGAATGCGGTCTGTTCCATGCCATGCGTGTGGTCACAGTTTGCAGCAAGTAATGTCATGGACTGTTCAAATCCAATATTATGGACAAAAGCAGGTTTGTCTGATCAGCTCTTTCTCCCCCCCCCCACCACTTGATATGTCAAGTTGGAAAACCTCTGATGGATGCAAATTATTGCTTCATGATATGGATTTCTTTACATTGAAGCTACTTTACCAGAATTGTTGTCAGCTCTCAGAATTAGGCCTTTGACAACTTGTGTTCATGCAGCCTGATTTGCCATCTAACATGGCAACCACTGATCAGCTGTTGGCACAAAGTACCCCCCTACAAACAAACACACACACACACTTGTGTACCTTCAAATGGTGCTTTAGAACTGCAGCTAATACGTCCCAGAGAAAGAGCAGGAAAAATCTGAAATGGGGTATTTGCTATTCCGGAGTATTCGTCAACTCATGTCAGCTGGGCCAGTAACAGACCTTCAGCATGACCTACCTCACAAGGTTGCCATTGTGAGGATAAAACTGAGAGGAGGAGGAGGATAGTTATGTAAGCTGCCCTGAGTTCCTTGAAAGGACAAAAAGTGGCATATAAATATAATAAATAAATAGAACTAACATGTGATCTGGCATAGCCTGACAAAACCCGAAGTTTTGGGCTCTTTGTGACCTAAATTCTGAGGTCATACCAAGAAAGAATCCCAGAGGTCAGTTCTCCACCTCCCTAAGTAGGTTTACTAGTATTCCCATCTCTTTATCATATGACAATTGATTCGTGTCCACCATTTTCTAAACAATCATCTGCAAGCCTTTGACCAAAAGGTGGCTTGCATTTTCTAATGCATACATACAATGAAGTGGTATTATGATGCTAAACTACATTTATATTGGAACAAAGCCTGTGGTTGTTTACAAAAGAATAAATACATGCACACCCAAAGGCTCAGTAGAGTATGGGCCAGGCACTCACTCGTTGCAGGCCGTGCAGTGGGAATCATTGTTAGGTTCTGAAATGGGGGGGGGGGGGAGGAGAGGGGGGGGATCTCTTTGAAGCTCCTCCAAGGTTGCCTAGTAGAGTTCCTCACCCTGCATGTGAAAGTCCATCTGTTTCAAAGAACTGTCTTGAGCTTTTGAAATTTGAAGGAAGAAGGTGAAGGACAGAAGGGGCCCAATCCTGGCACACTAGCTCAATCGGGCACGACAAGAATGAGAGGGAAAAATATGGATTTTATGCTGGAGAATAGTTTGATCACAAGTAAAAGGGAAATTGGCCTGGAGCATTGGTGCAGCCCCCTTTTATACCTTTGCCGACCAGGTAGTAAACACAGAGGTCCATTGGTCTGAAATTCTCACCACAGATGCTGATTGCTTCATTTTAATTCTGGTGGTTCCTGCTTTTACCTGGGAGGATGGGGCTTGGAGTCCCTGAAAGCAATTTCTCAGTCCTACATGACTTGGCCCTTGTTTCACTTCTATCACGTTTATGATGTAATCATTCCTTTGGTTAGGAATCTGGCATGCCTGGGCAAATGTGGGCAAGTCCTACATGTCCTATAGCGGGAATGGACTAGCTCACGACCAGTGCCATGATGTTGGTAGAAGGATAACTTACAGCTGGGGAATAGCCAACAAAATAGTATCATTTTCAATGAATGCCTAAAGCACGGCAATGTTGAGGCCTAATGTACCACAGAGGGGAGATAATTCCACAGGTTGGGTGCAACTGCAGAGAAGACCCCTCTCCTTGTTGTCACCAAGCAGATTGCCGTATAGGGCTTGGAACAGATGTTCCTTCAGGTAAGCCGGTGCTGAATTGGATGGGATGAAGGACATTCACGTTCAGGCAAAAAGGATTTTCTATTTTCAATTTCTACTAAGTTCACCTGACAGGAGAAAGTGAAACCATAGTGAACCATTAAGTGGGTGGATTTTTCTTCTCCTTACCTAGGGCATCCATTTTTGTGACAAATTATTGGGCAAACCTAGCCCTCACATCCACCATCCTCAGGCAGTTCTTAGGGCCTGGAATGAGTCCCACTTCCACTAACACTTTTTTGGGCTCCTCCACTGGGTCAGAAGACATTTGAAATTCCCCACAGTGCCCTGGAATGATCTGAGGCATTACCAGAGAGGTCAAGTGGTGGCTTCAAGCTTCTTGTTGCCACTTCTCTGCAAGATAAGCTTATTGACGGAGATTACTTTGCCCCCTCAAACCTGTGCTAGGATAAGGAGCAAGTCCTAAAGACCACTCCGTACTCTCAGTTATACCCCAGAGATGGTCCAAAGTTTTAAAGACTTGCTCAAACAGGGTCATTTTTGCATCAAGAAATAAAGATTAGGTAATGTCAGGATGAAGGTGCATAGCCACACAGTGAGTTCATCCTTCTTTCATGCATCCATGGAAAAAGCCGCTTCCGAAACTATGCAGTATTTGTCTAGAAGGTTTAGATTGCTCTGGATAGGGGTGGGTGTGGGGCAGAGGGATGGGAACCCCGTGGCTTGCTAACAGATCCAGAATGCCCTTCCGCACCCTTCTTTCAGCTTGTCATAAAGGAACCTGATTGCCTTCTCAACAGATGAGCAGAAAAGTCTCACGCTGTTTTAGCACCACTTCTGCCTGATTTCGTCAATACCAATGTTGGTTATTATTTCAGTGCCTATTGGCTGTTTTTAGCTTATATTTCTAGGTTTCTCTTTGTTTTTGCAAGCCTCCCTGTGGACTTCCCAAAGTCAAGGGGTGGCTTTATTATATTATGAAGAGACCAGGCAATGGCTGATAAGTAGCTGTATTTCTCCATGTGTCTCTCTGTGTTTCACATTTTAGGACTTATTTTGTTAAAATTTGAAAACCATTACTCATGACAATCAATGGGGGAAAAATGATTCAATAACCTTAGCAGAGTCTGTCCTAATGTGTCTCCCTGGAGACCATGGAGAGCACAGCGGTAAATTGATTTTAAAGAGCACAGAGCATTTCTAACTTCTTTTTAAAAGCAGGGTTGGCTAGGGTTTCAAGCGCCCAGTTAACAGGGCTGGATAATGCTGGGCTGTAGTGCTGATTTAGAAGAAGCATCTCTTGCAAGGGAAGATTGCATTATCATCTACTTTCTTGGAATTCTTCCTACTACACCAAGAAAATCAATGGTGAAATGAGCAGATGGATGGCTGAATGAATAGGGCAAAGAGTGGCAATTTGGTTCCCAATTTTGCACCGCAGCAATGATGAGTCTCTTGCACTGCCTGAAAGAATAAATGCCTCATTTTCTTACCTAATCATGCTTGGAATTTTGGAAGGTAAGGAGTATGCACACAAAGTGGTTTTTGTATAAGCAGGGTGCAGGGTTTAGCACGATGAGCCTTCGCAGGAATGCACTCGTGATGGAATTTCTGCAGGGGTTAATTTTCTTGTCCTCTACAACTCTACAGTTAACTAAAGCATGTTAAAGCTCAAGAGGGCACAACTGTTTTGGCCCTAAGGGCACATCAGGTGTCTACAGAGGTGGTATTAGCAGTCACATACGTTCTCTCATACAGACACAGCCTTTCTTATGCACTCGCTCCAGCGGCAATAGTTACAGAGATAATTTTCCCTGGTCCTCTGATCCTAAATTATTTGCAAATAGGTCCATGTCTGTAGAAAGGGGTATGCGGGCAGGAACAGGGGGTTGTGCTGGGGAGCTCATTAAAATCTGGGTTTAAATATGATAATTTGCTTATGTGCCTGCATTTTTATGGGGGTGGTCTTTGAAACTGACATATATCACAGAGATAAGCTGGAAAATTTCAGAAGGACACAGAGAGTTGGGCATTATGCTGAATAAGCCACTGATTTCAGGGTTTGGTAATAAAGACTAATGTCCTTTCCTCAGATGTAAATTTCTACAGAGTAACCATCACCTGCTGCAGACAAATCCTTGGAAAATGGTGTAGCCCAAGCAGGAAAAAAAAGCAAGATGGACTATGATAAGATGCCTGCAAAATGAACAGTAGCTCCAGATGGCTCAAACATTATGGCCAGTTGCATATGCGGGAGGAACAGCATCTTAGATTCCTTGTGCCATGTGTGGGAATTTCTTTCCTGCCTCTAAGTAGTTGCAATGAACAATGTAACTGCATTTTTAACCACTGGGTACCTTTTGGGTCTGGGATTCCTGGAGTAGACAGGTTAGGGCTCCCCCATCTTTAAGAGAGAGTAGGCCCATTTGTACCTTGTGGGCACTCTCACAAAATGGCTGCAACAATGGCTGCAAGACTAATTCTCATATAATGCCTTCCACTGTAGACAGGATCAGTCACCAAATGCTCATTTCCCAGAAGCCAAACTGCTGCGATTGAATTAAAAAAAAAACCCATATCACATGCAGTTCCATTCATGGAGTGGGGTATGTTTAGCTATTCCATGAATGGGATGGTATAAATTGGCATCCTGCAACCGCAGGGGGTTGGCCCCAATGGCCTTGGCCTGTTCCAATTCTACTATATGGTTCTATGAAACCTGCTTTTGAAGATAATTAGGGGGGCAGGTTTGGCTTGGAAGAGTCAGTTGACCCGCTTGCCCAGAGCAGCCGACGTGGGCAAGGCAGCTGTGAGGAAGAGTCAAGGCAACTGCTCAACATCCTGCCTGGCAATTTCCCATGCCAGCCTAAAGCACAACTGCCTTTATGTTGATACGGTCACTAATTAATCACTAATGAGCCTGAAAACAGATAAATGAAAATGACGTTGTTTAAAGAACTGGTAATGGTTTAATAAAGCAAGCATAATGCAATGCCGGGTCACATGCACAGCAAGATAAATGGAGGAAAACCGAGTGCTTTAATAAACACCTTGGAAGTGAGGGGGAAGGGGAGAGATGGATTTTCTTTGCAAGCAAGGCAGTTTCCTGCGTGGTTTTTAATGGGCCTCCCCTGGGCTCACAGATTAGGTTTCATAAAGGTAGGGAAGGGGGCTGAGAATGCAGGTGCAACGCTACCCTTTCATAGCACGTACAGATTTACAATAACAAGACCCTGATCCCCAGTGTCCAATACAGCATCAAAAGAGACCTAAGGTTTTAATGCCCTTCATCCTGCAGTCGGAACAAAGTTAGCTGAATGCGGCACAAAAGTTTAAATGCCTGCCAGATGGAATCTATAAAGAGCGCGTGAAGATGTTATTCACAACGGCTTAGTGTATGCCAGAAAGAATCAAATATGGTTCATGCTATGATAAATAAAGCACACTGCAATTCATTCTGAAGTTTCAGGAAATGTAAGAATATAAAGGTTGGCAAAAGAGTGAAAATATAAGATTGGAGTTGATTGGGAGTGGTGGTGGTGTTTTGTTTTGGGTGCGAGCCTTGAGTCATTTCCATTTCTCCAGACATAAACAGCTCAAAGGGTGTATTGATATGAATAGGGAAGGGATGGGAAATAATTTCATTCAGTTCACTTTTTGAGATCAACTTTCTGACTCAGACTTCCCATATCAGCATGCGAATCAGAGTTTTGTTCTGCACTGGTACAGGTCCCAGAAATTCATGGTGCAATGAGGAATGTGAGGGGGAAAAAGCATTGAGAATGTGCATTTTTGGGGGACATGTACAAAAATGTGAGTACATTTATGAAAAATGTACAGAACAGCATCACATAAAGGAAATGTGCAGCTGCAAATGCACACAGCTTTTCATATAGATGTTTTCCCCTTTTTTTTGTAAGTGGTAGACAGATTTGGAAACACAATGGAATGAACTATGGGATAGGAAAATTAGAAACGGAAACAAGCAGATCCATCCAGCCCTAAAATGTTGAACTTAATCAAACGTTAAATTCAAGTTATTTTGAAGGTCATATTCACTGGAAGCAAAAGGGATGGTGGGCTTGGACAAGCATTCCCACAGGACACCAGCTGCATCACAGCTGCTGATCCAGGCTCAGAATTCAGATTCAGGTGCAGATGATGGATGTATGAGCAAGAGTGGGGAGCATGGGTTAGCTCAAGGTCCTGGGATGCAACCGAGGGAGAAGGTGGAGGTGATTGGCTCAAGGGCAGACGGTTTGTCATGCCTGACAGATCCTGGGATTGGCATGGACATATAGCTAGTGGGAGGGGCCACTGGGGACAAGGGTATCCCAGGCATGGACCAGTTCCCTTCTTCTGAGATGAATCTCATGTCAAGGCACCAGCAGAGGTGAAAGGCCCAATTGGATTAGCAGCATGTGGGAAGGAGGTATGCCCGCCTTCAGAGAGTCCATCCTGGAGGTTTTGGGCACAGGCATGCTCATAAGGAGAGTTCTTGGAAGTAATCATTAGATTGGGCTCAACAACCTGCTCTGTGCATGCTCAGAGATTCCGTCTAGGAGACTTGTACTGGAAGCTATAAAGAACTTTTGCAAGGAAAAGAAACTGTAGCCGCTGTTCGTTTGAAGGAGGAACCTCAGCTCACAACAGCAACAGCTGTAGGAATGTCTAGGGAAGAAAAAAAATCACTTCATAAGGACAGTGAAATACCTTGATGAGAAGCACTCATTTTAATATCACTAGGTGTCCCTTTGATATGGGCAGCATGTGACAGATCCATTATGTTAAAGTTCTCCAAGAAAATATCCAGAGCTGCTAAGAAAATATCCAGAGCTGCTAACATCCAATCTTTTTTTTATGCATGACAAAGTGCTCACTCTATGACTGAGTGGCAGGGCCGGACCCCCAGACGACCCCTCAAGGCCAGCTTGCGACGGGCTCCCCCATCTCATTGTGAGCAGGACTCCGGATCATGCAGGGATCCTGATCACATGAGCAGCTGCTCAGGTAGAAGCCAATGCAGGAGCTATCCCACTGGTTGGGATGTCCCAGTGCTGGAGGTGGGCTGGTGCCACGGCCTTGTTCCCTGACCTCACTTTCACGGTGCCCCATGTGAGGGGCTTCAGCAAGTACTGTGTTCTTTTGAGTGGCTCATGTCGTGGATGGATGTGTCTTCTAAGTTTCAAAATAGAAACTCGACAAATCAGAGCATCCTGACAAGGTAAAACAGGTCCTTATACTACCGTATGCTGAGGAATCCTCTTGGGCGCTTTTCTTGATTAAGTCTCCTTTGCTCTTGAACACTGAATATGGCCAACCTGAATCTGTGAGCAGCCCTCCCTTCTCTGCTCCCTCCCTCTGCTGCAGACAATTTTGATTGTATGCTAGAAGAAACTGTGCTTACCCTTGAAGGAGATGGCCATAAAGGCTCCACGCACGGGGCCTTGGAAAATAAAGCTGCCAGTGATGTGGCAAAGGTTTCTTTGAATACCCAGATTTAATCAAACTTTTCTTCTGAAGTTGCAGTTATGCATACTTATTTAGGAGTAGTTCCATAGCTAATGGAATAGCTAACCTAATCCATCTGGCTGATGTCCCAGATGAGTAATAGACTTCCATAAGCACCTAGCTTCTACCTATAATATGTAGCTGGTAAATTAAATATTTTTTCCTCTAAGATCCTGTCCTTACAACAGTACTTTGATTAAGAAGGTTGAGACTAACCAGAAGGTTTCAATATAAATGGCAAACATTGAAAAATAGGGAGCGGTGAGCAGGTATTTCCATTTCTTTGGATTGTTCTGGTAGACCCTGAAACAATTTGGCTGCAGCCCACCAGAAAGTCCGCAATCAGAATCTGGGCTGCCCTCTTGGTTCCATATGGGAGCCTGGAACTTCTGCACAGACATGGGCCTTGCTATGCATACCAACAAGATGCCTCCCTTCTGATACAGTATCAGGCCATCATCAGCACCTCACCACTCCAGAAGCCTCCCGTCCCTGCTGCCTTATTCAGACTAGGGATATGAAGAAGGTGCTATAGTTTATTTTTAATCAGAATTTAAATGTTGAGACCACATGTGGACCCAATGAAATCTGTGCTCAAAGTCCATCCATTGCTGAATTTGCACTATTCGTTGCAGGGCAGCAGACCCACCTTCCTGTCCACCTGCTCGGACAATGGTGGAGTCAGGAAGAAGGCAGTGTGGCAGATGCCATTACCTACTGGTTCATTCCCTGTTGGTCTGGCAAGTGGTAGCAATGCTGAGAAGGTGAAAAGGAGCCGCAGCAGCTGGTGATGCTTGTGGTGGGGAGGGAGACTTTCAGAAGGGCAGGCCCATGGAGGACGCCTTGCTCAGGGATCCTGACAAACCCAGAACTACCCCTGTATGCTCTGATGGTGGGAACAACAAAGAGAAGGCATTCTGATGGCACTGGAGCTACCAAGTCTAAAGCTTTCTTATGCCTCCAATACACCCCTAGAGCCGGTGACCATGAGGCTCACACCCATGGGCAAGAAAGAAGGAAAGAAAGAACCTGGGAAGGTATGAAAACCAGGGGAAATGCCAAGCAGAGGAAGGGCAAGCCCATCTGCCACGGCTTATCCCTCCCTTGTTCTATAGAAGGGTTGTTCTCCCATGAAGCACTCCAGGTGTTCTTTCACAGTGGCTTTGTCTTGGTGGCCCTCCACTTAGTCGGGCAACCTCTTCTGGACAATCTCTTCCCCAACCACCAGGAGCATTTTTCGCCAGGGAGAGGTCACGTGGCTAAGCAGGCAGGAGGGACAGGCAAAAATAAGGCGCCCTGGCTTCTTTCTGCCAAGGCTAAGCCCTCGTTTGCTATTTAACTTTTCATCTGTTTTGTTTCTCCCTGTGTCATGTTTGCCTGCTTGTTTTTATGAACAATTTTTCAAAAGGGAGGGAAGAAAAAGAAAATGCGAGAAACCAATTTGATTATACAGAAAATATCCCTCAACAATTAGTTTAGTTTTTAAAAATGTGGGTTCCCCCCCTTTCCTAATGGGCTCATGTTCTATAAATGCTCTTGTTTCTATAGCAACTACCTCAAAAGCCACACCATGTTGTTAGTGCAGTAACAGCTTTGCACCTGTGTACCAGCATTTCTTTCTGTGGTTTATGGTTATGCTTCTTGGCCAGCGATCCGTAGGCATGTAAAAGACAAAACAATGTGATCTACAAAAGATAAAACATTCTTTCAGCTGTATTTTCCAGATAGTATCTTAATAGCAGCTTGTCTCTATTTCCTTCTACAATTAAATGTGTGTAATTTAACTTGTAAAGGCTTGGCTGGGTTTCCTATCATAACAAGCTTTCTCTAAAGTAAAGCAGCATCAAAAGACAGTCACATAAGAACAACCATTTTAGGCCAAAGAAATGGTCCATCTAAGTATCCTTCCCTCTTTATCAGTGCACTCAAAATGCCTCCCAGGCATGTAGGTGGGTGCTCATTCTGAGGCAATGGAAGAGAAAACCATTAAAAGGCAATTATCAGAGGGCAATCTGATGAATTCTAGATGCCAGGGGTGCAGAAGACTTTAGATTGTGCTCACGAAACATGTAAGCGTGTTCTGTTTGAAGCTCAAAACATGAGCATATGCTCCCTGAAAATGTACACAAATTAGCAGATATGAGCTGGCATTCAATTTCTGAAACCTCCTTAGTCTGATTTTGCACAAATTCCCTTATTTGTGTCAATGGTCCTGGTTTTAGTCAATGGAGGAGAGTTGCACAAATTAAGAAATATGTGCCACTTCAGGGAAATTAATGCAAATGTCACCCTGCTTTGTTGCTTGATTTGCACACTTGTCTCATTGTGTGGCAACCAGTGTTAGTAAATCCAAACAGGAATCAGGATAAGTAGTGAGATGACTTTTGGAGAACCTAGTGATTTGCTAATTGCTCATTCAGACTTCCTCTTCTCATGTAAGGCCAGAGGCTGATCTCAGAGAAGGAGATCCCCACACACCCCTGAAGTCCCTTCCAGCCACTTCAGAAAGTTCCATGGAATCTTCTCCACAAGACTTCCATGTCAAGATGGGAGAAATAGAAGTGTCAGAGGCAGACCAGAGAGCGGGGAGGGTCTGTGCATCCACTGGATCCAAAGGCCCTTCCACCTCTGTCCTTGCCCCAGACATAAATACTTCTGAAGAAATCAGAGAGGCAAAATCAACCCTTGTACCCCTTCTGTCCTAAAAGGAAGAGACCACCAGGCAATGAATGAATGGCTAAGTGAGTGAACGGAGGCTTTCATCATTCAGGAGTCTAGCCCAGCAGAAGATAGATCTCCAGACATTCTGGACTTCAACTTCTAAAAGCCCCTGCCAACATGGTCAAGAGTTAGGAACACTGCAAGTTAACATCCAAAATATCTCAAGTGCTATGTTCTTCCCAATCTGGTCTTGAACTCATGGGATTGCTCTCCAAATAAAATTCTGCACTTGTTTGTTTGTTTTCACCACCAAGGGGACGACATTTGGAATTTCAGCTTCAGGCGGTGAACTGTTGGAGGCCACCTGTACTGAAAGTACAAAATGTGTTTCGATCCTATCATTTCCAGCATTCAGAAGCTCACAACTGAAAGCCATGTTTTTAGAATAGGAAGTGTCTCTAAAAGATTCCAAGCAGGAGCAACCTTCCAGACCCTTCCAGAAGCCCAGCTGACAAAATGGTGAGTTTTGAATTAGTGAAAAAGAGGGACATGTTGCCAAGAAAAGGATGCAAGATGACACTGATTTGCATATGTCATTTAAATCCTTATTCTCCATTTAAAGATATAGTAGAATAAAATTATGTATGGCTAGAAATAGAACTATGTGAACAGAAACACAGTACATCTTACCATAAAAGGAACCCTGAGCCCAGGTGACCTGCTCATTTTTCTGTCCGTGTGCTAACTCTTGATGGGCAACTTCAAAGCCCCATTCTCCTGGCTTATGATTGATGATCTTTACAGCAAACCTGGATTGGGCAGGCCTGCAAATAAAAAGGTAAAGATAAAGGTTTCCCCATGACATTAAAGTCCAGTCATGCCTGACTCTTGGGGACGGTGCTCATCCCCGTTTCCTGGCAGAGGGAGCCAGCGTTTGTCCACAGACAGTTTCCATGGTCATGTGGCCGGCATGACTAAACACCGAAGTGCACGGAATGCCGTTACCTTCCCACCAAAGTGGTACCTTTTTATCAACCTGTAATCTGTAATGTGAGACACATGGACACGTTGCTCAGTTGTGCATGTGTCATCTCAGGCTGGATGAGAATTTCATTTGGTTCACTTTTTTAAAAGAACTTACCCAAACTTTCTTAATAAACAAGATGTGAAAGAAACCAAAACTGAACGACTTGGCTACCTAAGTCCAGGGCTTTGAGCACTTAGCTCTTTCATCCCTGCATATTCAGCTGAGTTTCTGGGGCAGGTAGATACCAACAAGTCCTTTCCCTGCTTCAGTTATTGAATTTGGCCAGCACCGATGCATGAGAATTTTTATAAATGATTTTAAAATAAGCTAATTTATTTAAATAAAGTAGGAATTTACTGGCATTCACACACTTCCTTGTATGTGAGGTGAAAAGGATATGGTATTTTAAGAATGGGTATGTGGCAGATTGAACCCACAATTCAAATTTCTGGCAAAACTGAGCTGGTCCAACTTCTTGAATACTCTAGGTCATGCTTTCCTGCTTATGCTTGTTCTTCCTCCTGTCCTCTGCTGAGCGCCACCATCCAGTCCACCTATCTTTGATCTGCTTTTGTTCACGTTGTGTTGCTCAAGCAATTCCTTTTCTGTTCACTATGTTCCTCAAGCAATATCCTTTACATTGATTCACAAAGTTCCACTAGGACTGAAGCCTGGTTGAGATACTTCCTAGGTTGACATTTCAATTCCTATTGTGGAGATGTGGCAGTTGCTTTAAAACTTAGCAAAAAACAAACCAAAAAAAAAGTGAATTCAGCAATTGCGCATATGAGCCTTCATGTGGAGAGTGCTAGCTCAAACAATGGCTAAACAAGGACTCAGAGTCCCCTGTTTGGGACTCTGTTCTGCAGCTTAAGGAGGGAATTCCTGGATTTGTCCTGTGGGGTCTTCCTACCCTTCACCTTTCTTGAGCAGACTTCCACCAAGGCCTTTCTCTGAAGCCCAAGAAGCAAGAGAGGATGGAAGGACAGTTTAGACTTTATTTTGGCTAGGGAGGGAAACTGATGGGTTTCTATATCTTTAAATGGAGAATGTGGATTTAAATGACATATTTGGAAGAAGACAGCAATAATAAAGATCTATTCAACTTAACATTCAGTGCAGAAAAAGCATAGGAAAACTGCATACCTGTGAAAAGCAAACTGTTGAGCTAATCACCACTGCTTCCTGGTTGTCTCCCAAATCACATATTCTGCTTCACAAGCCCTGGCCCATATGTCAATCTGCTTGTTTAATTGAAACCTGTACTCAGATTAACTTGAAACAGTTCATGGAGAATTACCTTGCTTCTCTCTTTGTCACTGTTATGTCCCTTAGAGTGGGGAAGGACAATTCACACTGAGAAATGTCCTGTTGGGTTGGATCATGAGAACAGAAGAACACAAGAGCTCTGTTGCATCAGATCTAGGGTCCATCAAGTCCAGCATTGTATGGACCCTTTTTCTGATCAAGCACAGCTCTTCTTATGTCATGGATCAACATTCCATCTAGTCTAATATTATGTTTTGAGTGGAAGACAACCACTATTGTAGGATGCCCGTGTATAGGGTACAAAGAAGTGCCACCTCCCATGGGGCAGAGAAAGGGCCGTGTTCTATTTCTGGGGGTACCCACTCACTGCCTTCACTCAAAGTATGTTTGTCCATTGTTCCATTCCCTAAAATATATTAGGGTAACTTGACTGGTGCTCTACAATAACAATTTTGTCAATAACAAACCATCCTGTGAAATCTCTGAACTTAGTTGATCTTGTAGGGTTTCAACACTCCCAGGCCTTGAAATAAGTGAAATAAGCCAAGTGGATTATCAAAAGCAAAGCAAAGCAAAGCAAAGACCATGCTGCCTTACTGTAATTAATTTCACAGATGTTTTTCCTCAGTCCTGCAAGACACAGATCATAGATTCATACAGAGAATATGGACTTTTGTTTAAGCAGCACCTTTCTTCTCACTTTCCTAAATCTGTCTCTGTCTCCTTCCTACTCAGATACTAATTCTTCTAGCTGGCAAATTGGCCCCACAATCCCACTGTCAAATCAGAACTCTCGTTTGTAAGATCAGTCAATCCTAGATAAGACCATTTTATCTTATTTATATCTCCTGCACCCTTTGGTATTCACACTTCTCAAAATTGTTGAGATTCAGTTTTCCAATTAAAATGCATCTGTTTGGGATACATCCACACAAACCAGTATATATTAATGAAAATAGCCTTTTAAAATCACATTATATTATGAAGTCTTGCTTGCAAAGAAGTGTGCATGCTAGACAAAATCCATGTGAACATGTCTACTATACTTTGTACAGATTTGTATATAAAATTTGCACTCTGGTACTGAAACAGGAGAGAGCAAACTTAAGACTGGGGAAAAAAACAGAAACGGAGAAGAACCAAAATTGACAATTGTCCATCCTTCCTCCTTCGTCTGCCCTCCCTGAGATCTCCCCCACATTTCCTGTGCAGAGTTGTCTAGCATCTAGCTGTGCTTAAAATAATAATTAAAATGTTTGCATCTTGGCTGCCTTGCCTGTGTGATTTGAATTTCAGATCCAAATGCCAAACAGTTCTGTTTTCTCTTCTAACCAGCTCTGCTTGTAACCCCACGCAGGAGTCTTCCCAGGGGAACTTAACAAATGCCTTACATCCTACCTTGAAAAATGTTTTTCTCTGATACTTCAAAAGACGAGGGAGAAGCTTCTCCGACCTCAACATGCACTATGCACCAAATGCAGAACCAGCGTCCAATATTCCCCATTAGTTATCTAGAGACATTGGAGCACATGCCACTGGAAGTTCTTCCAAGCTGGGTAAAAAATTTTCCTGCAGTTCTGAATCTACCTTCTATCTTTGCTCCTAGGTATTGGGGAAATGGCATACAGATATGTGTAGTTCTCCATACAGCATATAGCCTCTGGAATTCACTCCCTCAGGCTGTAGTGAGGACCATCAACCTGAACAGTTTTAAAAGGCATTAGACAAATTCATGGAGGAGAAAACTACCCTAGATGCTCATCATGCTAGCTACGTGTCTCTGGACCAGCAGTTGTGTTCATGTTATGCTTGTAAGCTTCCAGTTAGCCGCTATGGGAAGAGAATGCAGGACCAAAGAGAGCTTTGTTCTGAACCAGCTGGGCTCTTTTTATATTCTTATCGCATTGGGGAAAGTGGTGTACAGAAAAGTGTGCATCACGTGTATAAAAACAAGAACAAAATGCTGTGTGTTTTCTAACTAGAATATGGCAAGAAATACGAAGATCAGAAGAACAGCCTACAGACTAGAAATGTTCAATATATATTTCAATCCCCAAGAAAGCAGATATCAAAGAACGCAACAATGATGGGACACAAACTCAGTTCCCATGCAAGCAAAGTGATGCTCAGTGTTGCAGCAAATGGAGCAAGAAATGCCTTGTGTTCAAACTGGCTACTGAAAAGGAAGAAGCCTTTGAAATCGTATCATAAATATAGATTGACTCCTACAGCCCACCAAAGAATTTCAGAAGAAGATCTGTCTGTGCTACATAGACAACAGCAAAGTCTTTCACTGTACAGACCTTGAGAAACTATGGATGGTTCTGAAAGAAATGGGGGTGCCTCAGCAATCACCCTGAAAGAAAATGGTTTTCTATAGGCAAAGGCATCAGACAAGGATGCATTTTATCTTCTTTTCATCATTCAAGGATCAGTCATGCAAAACAGCAGCATGTGACCTAAGAAAGGAATGTTGCTGAAGTTCAAAAGCCTTTGTCTAGTTATCCACACTATCTTTTTGGAACAGCCTGAATAACATCCTCTCTTTCATAACACTCACTGGACACACTTTGGTATTAGTGATCAAAGCAGGAATACCCTTCCTCCATCAGGCTTAATCAATGAATCATGAAAGAAGCAGGCTAGTTTAGAGCAGGAATGCTACAAACCATTGCGCTTAGACTGTCTAAGGACCCCCTTAACCAGGGCTTTGCAGTGCTCATAGCCGACAAAATCTTGTTCCAAATATAAGCACCTAACTTTCTGAGAAGCACAATTGCATTCATGAATTTCCCTATTACAATTCTCCATCTACCAAGGAGCTCCAATACAATTTCACTGCATGGCCTGCACTTGGGGATAGCTTGAGAGACAGCACTGAACACACCAGCATTAAGTTTAGCATGAAAAACTTCAACATCATCAATCCCACTTAAGGAGAGAAGAAATTCCAGACATCTTTGCTGAATTAATACCCAATTAGCTTCCTATAATTCATAATAAGACTGGATTTATGCCCTCATTATGATTATAAAAAAATCATCACTACCAAAAATGCTGTCCTGAAGAATCTCACACCCACAAAAAGCTGAAGTACTTCCTATTGCTGTTCCCGGGACCAAACTGGACAAATGACCAAGTAGGTATAAAATCATTCCACAAAATCTGCACCATCACAAAATTCCTCCAATAATTTTCCATTTCCATCAATTTTCTGACTGCTCCAGAAAAAAGCATGGCTCTTGAAAGAGTCCTGGCTGAGAACTTTTGAGAGCCTCAACTGGTCAGCTGATCTAGGCAGGCCAATGGTCTGACTTAGAATAAGGGAATTTCCTGTGTTCCTGTCACTCTGCACTGTCATATATTTGGGCGGACTCAATGCTTTAGATCTACCTTGCCCAACTTGGTGCCCTCCAAACATTTTGGACTTCAAGGTCCTTCATTCCCAGCCTCTATGACCAATGGCTAGGCATGCTGGGAGTTTCAGTCCAAATCGTCTGTAGGGCACCAGTTTGTGGGGTGGGGGGGGAGGCTTCAGCAAATGCTACATTGATAACTGTTACAAGGAGAAGGGCCTTCTTAGTGGTGATACCTCAATTATGGAATACGCTTCCCAGAGTGGTTGATCCGAAGCTGACTCTATCTTTCCAGCACCAGATCAAGGCTTTCTTTTTTTAATTTAACCAGTATTTTAATTGTTAATTTTAATATATATCTGATTTAATTCTATTTGAATTAAGTACTATTACTTGGAGTTTTTTTTTGTTGTAAATTCTCTAGAGATTTTCTATGGAGATATAGACCGCACAGAAAAAGTTTAAATAAATAAATAAACAAACGACAGACTTTCAGTGGTAGGACCAACGGTTCTGCCCAAGGGAGGTCACTTGAGGTCACTTCTGACTCCTCAGTGGCAGGGCAGGTCATGAGGACACCGGTCAGGATGACTTGCATGAAGCTGAGCAGCCGCTTATTGATTCCCAGGAATGATGGCCCAGTGGCTCTGACGGTTTTGGAGCAGCCGTTGCTGGGAGAGATGCTCAGATAACCAATATTTGCTGAAGAATTCCACACGGTGGACAGAAGGGACAAGACCAGGAGCATGTTAGGACACTGCGCTACATGACATTCGGAGCTCATTAAGTTTTCATCTGCGCATTAAATTTTAACCAGTAAAGCACAAGCCAAATGGTGAAAAAGTGAGGAAGAAGACACTGCTTGGCCTTTATTATTACTGTTAAAAAAGACTCTCCCGACAAGATGTTTTTTCTTCAGAAAGGCTTTCATTTGGAGGTGCTTAATAGCTGCCATAGTGATTAAATACCAGATGCTAATGAGAGCATATGCCTTAACTAGCTGCACCAAAATGCCTAATAATAATAATAATAATAATAATAATAATAATAATAATAATAATGTTATTTAATTAGCAAGGCAAGAACACTTCTACCAAGGAGACGCCATTTCAAACCCTGCTCAAATAGAATTGAACTATAAAAACTGGGATTAGTTCCAGAGGCTTTGTGTTACAACACCCACCAGCCACAGCCTGCGTGGCCAGTGGTCTGGGAGTATGGGAGATGAAGAAGCTAAACCTGCAAGAAATATTAGGGTACAGGGAATCCATGGTTTTGGAGGGTTGTCAAGAAGGGTGTTGAACAGGAGTTGGTGGTCTCAGAATATTTGGAGTGAACCTGAGAACGGGCTGAGTGAAGAGGATGATGAAGCAGTGCCAAAGCCAGCGCTCCAGTAAAAGGGGGACCAGAACATGACTGGGACAGACTTTGGCAATAATACTGGCTTTGTAGTACTCCCATTCCTGCCTCGGACACACAACACATTCGTTGCTCTGTTACTTGCAGGGTTTTGTTTAGAATAGAACAGAACAGCAGTAGAGTTGGAAGGGGGTTTGAAGGCCATCAAGTCCAACCCTCTGCTCTGCTTCCACATGTGGGCACCCATCCAGCTGCAGGCCCATCCCTTTCCAGCTTAGCAAAGGTGACTTGGCATGCAATTGCCAAGCTTGCTGAAGTACCAAAGAGGCATCTTCTAGACCAAACTCAGGCTTGGACACTATCTTTGGCAAGCAAGCTTTTTTGTGCTTGCCATGTGCTTTGCAGAACCCACTCCCAAATGCATGTGAAGGCATGCGACCTTTTGCATAAATGTGCTTTATGAATGCATGGAGAAGAATGTGTTCCTTCCACAGATGCAGGTAAATACGTGTGATAAAAAGCTCATCATCTGATAGAGTTGGAATGAACTTTGAAATGGATTTTGGAGGACTTTAGCTCCTGTTCTGCTGATCCACACATCCCTCCATAGCTAATTGAGGTAGCTAGTTGAACTTGGTGAATAACAGGACTGGTCCTGAAATGCCCACCAGGGCTTAGTCCCAGCTCATGGTACACAGGTTTATAGCCTCAGACGGCATAGTTAGGGACTGGCTGACGGGCGAACCTTTCTCTAAAGAGGTCACATAATGGAAAATGGGAGAAAATCTCTCTATGACATTAGAGACCTTAAAGAACTAAAGCTTTGATAATCTGGCTAAGGATTTTTAAAAATAGTATAAGGTAAGCATATATTATAGGGCTAAAATTATAAGGTTATAATTGAAGCGGGAGATTTCAGTGACATAATGACACAAGAATGAATTCTCATGTAGCTATTATTTAAGGGGTTTCTTTTTTCTTTTCTTTTTTTGGTTTTCTAAATGCCACCGAAGCAGAATCTTTCACAATGTCATCGAGGTGGATTTTTCATGTATATTAACACCATTCGAACAGAGTGACCTAAATTAAAACTCAAGAAAAGTTTCAGAAAACTATTAATGTTTGGTGACTGTTGCACAGATGGGAGCTGTAACTAGAAGCAATATGTCTTGTTTTTTGGTTCCATGACCGATGTCACACTCCTTGATTTACAAGATAAGAATGTTTCAGAGAAGAAAAGCGCAATGCATGTGATGCTTTGTAGGAAAATGAATGCTTTTAAAGGTACATATGCAAATGCATCTTTTTAATTCCTGGCATTATTCACATCAGGGTTGAAAACAAGAGTGGATCAATGTAGCCAACGTCATTGTCACTCACATCACCATATAGCCAAATTCGATTGGCTATGTGGGCCTGTGACATCATGGCATTCAACTTGGGATGCCTGACTGGTTATGGTACTTTATAAAAGATTGGTATGAAGGCAGCAGCAGGCCAGGCCTGGCTAGGCCAGGCTTAGGGAGCAATCCAATCTGAGTGCCCACAATCCTCCGAATTCAGTGGTTTGTAGGCATCTTCTGAAGGGTGGAAGGAGTGCAGAGTCAAATGCACCTTGCTGCTCCTCCTCCCCTGCAAAACACTCAGTCTGTTTATTTCTGCAAAATCTAATAATTGTGCATTGGAACATGATGAAAAGAGGTTGAGGCTTCTCCAGGATACTTCACATTATGGTGGCCCCATCTTCTTCCCCCCTGTTCTTGGGGTACCTACTGAACCCTGTTCCCAAGGTTCCTCTTGTGACCTCCGAGATGCAGCCAGTGTGGTCTTTTCTGCCCTGCTTGTGGTGGTAGAGATCCAGCTACAAGGTCGGTTATTTTTCTGACCATATAGCTAGGTCTCTGAACTCTAACAGCTTTAGGATTGTGCTTTTAAATGCATGCAATATATTTATAGAAAAATGGACAGGAAGGGCATTTCATTTCTGCAGAAGACAACTTTTCTATTGGAAGTGGAATATTATGGACATCAGGGACAGGCAAGGATGGGGGTGGAAATCCATTGGATTCACTGGGCTTCGCTCACTGGACTCTCCGGTCCACTTTGCAATAGCTCTGAGTCTGGTTTCTGGTAAGCGTACCCAGCATTCATGGAAGGGACCTTTTAAACCTAACGTTATGATCAGATAACGACCAAATCATGCAACAATGTGTTCAAAGTTATTTGTCTCCCAGAGGGAAATTTGGGTAAGAAAAAACTTGCTTAAGATTCAGGGAAAATATTCGTTGTTTCAAATTCTGAGCAGCCTTTTCAACTACAAGGTTCTCAAGGATCCAATCACACAATAAGGAACTGTCACTCAATCAAAGCAGTTTTATAAGCCACCTTTGAAAGCAATAATTTCCTAAATTCTGTGAAAAGATCATTCTTTTTCTCTCAGAATTTAGAAAATTATCCCCCTCTCCATTCAACAGCTTCTAATTATATTACTAGGAAACTAAATTGAATGGAACTATAAAAAGAGATTAAAAAGAACTCTCAGATGTTCTTTAATGTCTCATTGGTACTGGAAAGAAAAACGCCCCCTTTTTTTCATTGGCTAGAACTCTTTGGGCCCATAGAAGGCATTCAGTGTTCAGAACTGAATGACTTGTCATTTGCCATGAAAACAGCACAGCCTTACAAAGTAAGCTTGCAGTTTCATGTTATGCCTTTCAATACAAAGGACACAATCCTCCAGGAAGCATTTCCGCAAAGTACCCTTGAACTGAATGGAAAATTTTCCAGAGCATTGCTATAGTGTCACATATGGAATTTTACCAATGCACAGGAAAATACATGTGCATTGGTAAAGCATAACTCAAAATGAATATCAGACAGTGCAATAGCATCAATGGTGGTGGAGAGCCAGATAGACCCAGTGAAATCAACAGGACCTTAGCCTTGACCTACCTGTCCCATTGATTTCAACTGGCCCATTACACTAAAAGTGACTAAATTTGGATCTACTTCAGAACCCCTATTTTTGCAGGGTTGTATCAATGCACTTGTGAACATTGGTAGTGCAAGGGGTGGGTGGAGAGAATTGAAAGAAGCAAAGACTCCATATGCTCCACTTCTGGAATCGGTTTAGGCATTCTTCTACTCCACCAGGAAGGAACAAGAAAAGATCATCAGGTTTCACTGGAGATCAAAGCCAAGATCATACATTTTATTGTATTCCTGAATACTATGCATGGGGAATAAAAAACTCACGGGAATAAAAGTAATCCATTCAAAACACGATGCTGGAGGAGAGTTTTGCAAATGCTCTGGACTGACAGAAAGAAAAAACGGGGTCCTAGATCAGATCAGGCCAAAGCTTTCCCTTGAAGCAAAAATGGCAAAACAGAGGCTGTTATACTGTGGACATATCATGAGAAGGCAAGATTCCCTGGAGAAGACAATCATGCTCAGAAAAGTCAAAGGTAGAAGGAGAGAAGGAAGATCAAGTATGAGGTGATTTGACTCCATAAAGGAAACCACAGCCTTTAATTTAGAGGTGCTGAGCAGGGGTGAGAAGGACATGGCAATTTGGTGGGTTTTCATTCAAAGGGTTACTGTAAGTCACCTTGACCGCACATAACAGCAACAGTCCAGTAGTTCAGATCTCAACCTGGGGGACAAACTGAGCCCTGGACTTCTCCAGAATTCTCTTCCCCTCCTCCTATCCACAGTAGTTTGGTGGTTTCCTGACTTTTCCACATTCTCCCTGTATTCTCAATGGCTGGGATGCCTTGCTTTAGTTACTGGCAGTAAGCTAAAATTTGCAGGCATGTTTTGCTCATTGGCTCTTTCCTTTTTGCCTTTGGCCACACCCAGCACTGGAATTCAGCCCCTGGGAGCTTCTTTGAAATGGAACATGGCCCTCAAGCTAATCTATATATAACTAAATCTGGATTGAACCCAAAAGGAAGTTCAGCTAACCCAAGAGGGAATCAGAAAATAGCTCAGTTATTCCAGGTGGGGTGCATGCATTTTGTTAAATCTATTCTGTCTGTCTTTCATGGATTGCCAGGTATCACTCTTTCCATCATCAGCTCGTTGAGGCAATTGGATTTGTTTGTATGAGAATTTGATTTGTTGGCTGATTGACATTGGTGCAAACTCCCTACAGAAGTAAAACAAAGCAAGCCAGTTTGCAGAATCTGTGCAACTCAGAAGTTGGTCTGTCATGAAACCCACAGGTCAAATTCAATCTCATTTAAATCCATTGCAGATTTCTCTGTCATTCTGATTACTGAGGCCAAAGACAAACATTGTACTCCTGGTGTTGTCGTCATGAACACTGCAGAATCCAATTCCTCCTCTCAACCACCAGTGGAACCCACAGACCCCTCGCCAAAATGCCCTGAAGGTGGGGGTAACTGGTCCTCCAGCAATGGCTGCAGGCACTTCTCCTATACCCATAGTAAACAGGGAGGGCTCACTGCCTCTTTCCTCTCCTGGCTCCTAAATGCCGCTATGGCTGCAACCCAGAAGCCATGGAAAATGTTGCTTCCTTAGGGCTCCCAGCACCCAAGTCTCTGCGATACCAGAACTCCAAAAGAGGGAGAAGGGAGAGAAACAAGAGTGGTGGAAGCACCTCCTTCACTGCAGCTGCTGGAGAAGCAGCCAAATAAAAGGAAGAGTTGGAGGGAGGAATCCTTCTCCAGTGGGATTAAAATCAGAGTTGCTGAAGAAATTAGGGCTCATAATATTCACCTGTTTTAGGGTATTTGCTGTTGTTGCTGCATGCCATCAAAGTGTCTTTGACTTACTGCAATCCCATGAATGAAAGCCCTGCCAAATGGCCTATCCATGACAGACCTGCTCTGTTGCTCTAAATTCAAGACTGTGGCTTCCTTAATGGAATCACACTGTCTCATGTTTGGTCCTCCTTTTCTTCTTCAGCCTTCAATTTTCCCTAGCATGACTGTCTTCTCCAGGGAGTCTTGCCTTCTCACAAAGTATATGCCCAAAGTATGATGGCCTCAGCTTTGTCATTTTTACTTCTAGAGAAAGCTTTGGCTTGCTTTGATGTAGGATCCACTGTCTGCTTTCTGCTGGTCCAGGGTGTTTGCAAAGCCATCCTCCAGCACCATGCTTTGAATGCATCCATTTTCTTCCTGTGAGCTTTCTCCACTGTTCAGTTTTACACCCATACATAATGATCAGGAATACAATAGTGTGGATGATCTTGGCTTAGGTCTCCAGTGAAACATCCTTATATTTGGTAAAAAGATTGCTTTCTGAGCTAAAGGCTAATAAAACACAGTGAGTGTTTTTATTCTAGAGGACTTCACATGGGCAGAGGATAGGAATAGTGTCTTGTCGACCCGTGCCTGGATATTAATACAAGTTTCTCTGCTATGCTGCCAGTCCAAGTTTCCTCACCTACAGCAGTGATTCTCCATCTTTCCCCCTGCTTCCCCACAAACTACACTAAACACACACCAGGCTTGGTTTGTGCTATATGATGGATATTGCTTTTCTTTCCAGCACTTAGAAGTTCCTGTATCCATTTATTTCCACACCAATTAACTCTCACATTAAAAAGTTTCAGCATCTCAGGTTCCAATATGCACATCCAGTCATGCAAAGTCTTACTTTTGTCACTACCAAACTGACAGCCTTGAGTCATGAACCTCAAGATCATGACTTCGCATTTAATATGAGAAGAGATATAAACTAATAAAGGCAACAAGGTTTGGATTATTTATTTGCCTTCTAGTTCCCAAACAACTCATATTGCTGAGATTTTTCCTTCATTCAGAAGGGCTAGAAACATACATTTTACAGAATTACATTGCAAATGCTTCACATTTTATCAACCACTCTTAGGAAGCAATTGCCTATTGTGCTGTGTGTTTCTTTGTTTTCTTTCTATAACTTACATCCTGCCCCCTTCAATATCATAATATAGGCAAAGCAGCTTACAACATAAAAATGCAATTGTCAATCAAAAAAAATGATAGTTTATTGAAACAATATTTTTTAAAAACTTGGTCAAGTGCAATAAGAAGTATCCAGATCATGGAAAGCTGCCTTGTACCCAGTCAGTCCCCTTGGGACACCCCAAAGAGCAATGAAGCCCCAAAGAACCCTTGGTCCATTTAGCCCAGGGCGTTCAGCATGAATTGGCAGCAGTTTATAGGCAAGTATTACAGGCAGGATTCCTTCCAAATCCCACCTTCAATTCCAGGGACTGAAGCTGTTTGATGCTCTACCTCTGAACAGTAGCCCCTTCATGGAGGGTGACCACCTGCAGTCAAACTGTTTCCAAAGCCCACCTAAATGTTGGAAAAGTAGACACTACTTTTGGGATGTCATTAGGCATTGCAGGTGCCACCACAGGAAAGGCCTATTCAAAAAAGAAATCCGCCCATCCCTTATCCCGTGGAAAATGGATGGAAAGACAGACCTTGGAAGTAGAGAAACATTCATTTATTTGAGAGAGCAGAACAGATTTGGGTAAGGCAAGAGCAGGCTGCATCTCAAAAGCTTCCTCCACTGAAGGGAGCTTCTTTCTCTATATGTTTCTCTGGATCGCAACTTATATTATCCTGCTAATTCCCTGAAACTGTCTTCATGGTCAAATCACTGTTTTTGGCACACAATGCAAAAGGAAGCATCTATCACAACCCTTGTTCTTTGCTGCACAGCACTGAATGAGACATTGTGTCTGCTTATTGCATTATTCTGTTAGAGGACACTGAGAGGGAAACAACAGCTACAAACATCACAAACTTTGCACAAAGCAAAAGTAAGTCAGACTGCAGGATGGATCTTCTCTTAATCCTTTTTTTTTTAATCTCTGTCTATATTCCAAGAGATCTTTGGGTTACTTCTGCTAAAAATGAATATGGGCCAGAATTATTGGCAAAGGGTGGAGACTGAAAGTACCCCAAAGAAAATTGACTGTCGGCTCTTTCTTCATAAAGAGCAACTGAGCAGATCACATGCAACTTATAGTCATAGCTATAATTATAGTGTGTGTGTGTGTGTGTGTGTGTGTGTGTGTGTGTGTGAGAGAGAGAGAGAGAGAGAGAGAGAGAGAGAGAGAGAGAGAGAGAGCGCTCTAATTCGTACATAGCTATATAGGTAATTCATTTCTCCATTGTTCTACAACCAGGTGTCCTTCAAAAGGGACAGAAGAACATCACTGATCTTGCAATGCTGTTTAGCTCTGACAGCAAGAACTGATGGGATTTGTAAAATAATAATAATTAGAGCTTAAGAATGCAAATAATTAGACATATAGTGGCTTCACATAAAATATCCTTCACCATTTGCTGAACTCTGTTGGCAATCATAACACATTCTCTACATAGTCTGCATGTGATTTGTCACAGTTGCTAATGTTTTGCCACTGTTGTAGTGCTACTTTAGTTAATCATATCATTTATGCCCTGAGTCTAAATATTTGGTTTAGACATCTAAGTCCTGTTGGAGACCAGAGTCCAAGTTAGGTGCTTCAGAACTGAACTGGCAGATGAACCATCATTCACCAGCAAGCATAATTCAGTAAGAGGTGCTGTTGCTCTTTTCTCGCTACACGTACTGGTGAAGGCCTTCTGAAATTTCTGACTAACAGTAGACTTTAAATCAAAGTCCTACTGCTCCAGTAACATAAGCAAACAAGCCAGCCCCTTCATATTATACATTCTGACTTGATTTGGTGCCACTAAATATCTGAGGTAGGGGAGGTGAAAAAGCAAAGCCCCAATTTCTGAGAGAAGAAAAGGCATATGCATGTATCCCAATGACCCTTTGGATGAGCGATTAAGGGCCATGCCCAAAGGGGCAGGATTTGGCCCAGGGGATCCAGTTGCTGACCTCTAATATATAGGGAAAACAAGGATTTGTTCAGGAAGTGTGGATCTTTCCTGCCTGGGAAGCATTCAGAAATGGGAGAACTGATGGCATTTGCTCACATCAGGCAAACATCCTCTGTGAATTGACCGATTGATTAATTAAGTAATTAACCAAAGACAGCTGGATATCTAAAACCACTTCACCTTTTCCCCTAGAGCAATCATACCTAAAAAACACTTTTTTTTACATCAAAAGGTAGTGTTGACATATAACATAGTGTACAAGTGGGGATGCTAAAAAGTGGGGATATCTTTACTGATTCTGACAGTGGAAAATTCAACTTTTTAAAGTGAAGGCAAAAAGAAAATAGCTCAGGACAGAGAAGACAGAATGAGTGGCAGAGAGAACTGTTACCCACCCCTGCTACCATCCACTAATGCAGGCTTATATTAATAACCGGTGAGAGCTGTGGCACTTTTCTGTGGCACAGAAAGGGAATGCGGAAAAAATAAATATTTGTTTGCCTTAACTTTACAAACTTATTCAATATGATGCTTTGCCGAAGAGCAAATGCAGTTTAAATATATCATATGCACCGACATAATTATTCATAAGTGAAACAGGCTTTAACTTCCTGGGTCTAATAAGCCCCTTTTGGGAAGGGAGAGTGAAACGCATTAATTTATGCTTTTTTCCCATTCAGTCTCTCCATAGATTTCACTTATACCTTCCAAATTGTTTCCCAGTTGCTATATTCTTTGAATGCTTCATTCATTCAAACCACCACGCTCTTTGCCAAAGTAACTATCTTTATTGGTCTTCTACCTCAACAGTGCTTCAGTGCAACATTTGAGGGTGTCAGGTTATATTAGCTATAAACTAACTCATAGAGAAAATTGTTTGCAACAGCACTCAGATGATGACACTTCAAGAGGTTTTAGCAAGTTTGTCTACAAGGTGATTAATGGTACAATCACATGCATGTTTAGACAGGGAAAAAATCCTACAACTCTGAGCATGTTCCAGTCACTCAAACTTGCCTCTGTATGTACACAAAATATTAAACAGGATAGCCTTTTATTAGATTGTTTGGCTGTGTGACATCTGGATAGTTGAAAGGATATTTGGAAAGATGGGCTATACACCTGTAGAGATGCTGTGGCATTGAGTGGCTACTACCAAGCAAGCCTTGGTAGTCACCGGCCATTGACGCACTAGATAGTAGCCAAAATTCCTCACCTTGCTTTTTCCCATCATGATCTACTCCATATAAATTGACTGACTGATTTTTATTGCATTGTGTTTCTTCCCAACAGCTAAACTCTCCAGGCAGTCCACAAAAGTCAAGGCGATCAACTATAATATGATAAAAACAATCCTAAAAGTTTAAAATGTTAATATAAAACTGAAGTCAAATCCAGCAACAGTTACAATCTAAAGCTTAAACTGAAGTACCAAAATCCAAAGGTCTTCACTTAGCACTAAAAGGACCACAATGGAAGTGTCAGGCAAGCCTCTTTGGGGAAGATGTTCCACATCCAGGGGGCCACCACTGAAAAGACCTTCTCCTTTGCGCCTTCTTTGTCAGGATCACTTGAGGACCTCTGAAGATGCTCTCAGAGTTTGGTTGGTCTATATTGGAGAAAATGGTCCTTCTGATAATTTAGCTTCAAGCTGTTGAAGGCTATGGAAGTGAATGGACTGGAAGCCAGGGCAAATCACAAAGGGCTAGCCTAATATGTTCACATTGACCCATCCCCGTTGACTATTTTGGACCAGCTGAAATTTCCAGACCTTAGTACAGCCTTCAGTACGTCTTCAGGACACCTGCACTGAGTTGCCCTGAAGATTCACACACACCAGTTTTAATGTCATCCTGCTTTTAATGCATTACTTTTATTCTTTTTTCTGTTTATTCTTTTATTGTCCGCTGCTTTGGGGTCAGTGTACTAGACATGGAGCGGTGTACAAGTGCTGTAAATAAATGAATAACCCTTGCAGGTGCTTGCCTCTGGTACTCTCAGCATATCTTCCAACTACGTCTTGCCCAGGTGAGCACCTCACTCCCACTTCCATGTTCTTTACACCATCATTAACCTTTGAATATGTTTGTTTCAAGTGGGAATGCTCAGAATTCATGCATACTCATTTCAGGACTCCACAAGCCAAGGTAGATCAAAGGGAACTGCTTTGTTTTGTGCACTTAACAGAAAAAAATCAACCACATGCCCCCCAACCCCCTCCCACACACACACCAACTAAACTGCCACAATGGAGGGATTCATGAGAATTACACTTGGGTTGTTTTTGGATAAGAACTCACCAGAATAATCAAATTTCTTCATATACATGATGGGAAGAACTTGAGACTTCACACACACACACACTAACAGATACACAAATCCAGGCACAGGGCTTTGGGTGTGCTGTTTACCTCTTAAAAGTCTGAGTTTGAATCTCTATGTATTCAACAATGGTAAATTAGAGTTGCCACCTCTTTTTCTCTGACAGGCTCCTGTGGTAGGAAACCCACTCTAAGTCCTTTCCATGTGGAAACATCTGCACCTATTGAATTGAACAATGGGTGAGAATTGTAGCCTGCTTTGTTTTTTGCTTTTCAGAAGAATTCATCCAAAATGGCAAGCATCTTCATATAGAGCAGTGATGGCAAACTTTTTACAGACCGAGTGCCCAAACTGCAACCCAAAACCCATGTATTTATCACAAAGTGCCAACACTGCAATAAAACCTGAATACTGAGGTTTTAGTTTAGAAAAAACAACTCACAGCCAGTCCAAGCAAATATATATAAGTGTGTGTGTGTGTGTGTGTGTGTGCGCGCGTGCACGCGCATGCGCACACTCAGCTGCTGGGGCAATGCTGGGGCAACTTGGCTTGTGTGCCGACAGAGAGGGCTCTGTGTGCCTGCTGCAGCACGTGTGCCATAGGTTTGCCACCACTGATATAGAGGATGGCAAGAACTTGAGATAGGAACAATTTGGGAAAAAGTAGAACTGACTGATTCAGTCAGATAGATAGATAGATAGATAGATATCCTTAAGAGTGAGCAACCTTTTCAGCTCTTCTGTACTCTTCTTCAGAATGGATAGTAAGGAAAACAAGATGGGGGGATTAAAAATACCAAAGTCCCCCCTCCTTGTTTTGGTTAGTGAATCAAGCTGGAAAAGAGTTCTGCAGAACTCGAGAGTGTAACCAATTCTACCTGCAACCTCTGGGTCTCTTCCCAACTTGCCCCAACGTAGCAGCATGGCTGCTCATGATTTTAGTTCCTCTGTACTTCTAAAAAGATGCAGGTTCATTTAGATTCTGATTGTGAGTCTCAAGTAACTCCCTCAAGCATCACATGAACACACAGAAAGCCTGGAAAAGCTGGGATTAGGACATCAATTTGTCAATGAAAATGTCTTTGTTTAATGGAATCAGAGAAGTGCCATAATGAAAGCCACATAATGAAAATATTAAGGACATAAAATCACTTCGTTATGTTGGAAATATTGGTGATAGCATTGCAGCATGTCTGGAAGCTTTTTTCACTCAAGCACTTAGCAGATGTCTTCTTGGTGATCTGCTGCAGACCGTCTCCCCATCTGCGTGCCAGTCATATTTCTCTCTTACATTACAGGCAGCCTCTCAGTTGCTCGCCCCATCTCTAACATTTCACATCACCAATGTGAGCTAAGCACCTCATCTTTGGTATCCTAACAGCTTGTCCTCAATTTCTTAGCATATATCTCTTTTCTCCCATTTCCTCCATGGGCACTGAGAATGTGACATACAAGTGGCAAATTAATTATGGCAGCCTTGGATCCCTGAATTTCTTTCTTCGCTCTTTCAGCCCAGTTGCTGCAGTGCCAGACAGGCTGGGGGTGGGGTTGCGGGGAGGAAAGGAGGGCTATTGCTCTGCTGAAGCTGGTGCCCTTTCATAATATCGGCAACGACAGACCTGAGAGTCACATCACAGCATGTAACATGTAGATCTGTCTTTAAATCACATCTTTTACGAAGCTTCAGGAAGAAAACGCTTTGGAAGCTTATCCTTTTTTTTTTTTTAATTTAAAATTATGTTTAGGCTGCCTTTAAGAAAATAATCCTCTCAGGGGCATGCAAGATTTAAAAAATAGAAGCATATAAACAGACCATATATACATACACAATATCTTTCTCTCCCTGCCCTCTATGACCACTTTTGCAATCTGAATGGCAGCTCTCGCTTCCTGAAATAAGATAAGATCTATCTGTTAGCTAGCTAGCTATTCATTTTTAAATTGCCCTTTGTCCTTGCAGATACCAGGCCAGTATAGAAGTATTGTTAAATCACACAAATTACAATAGAACACAAACTACAATATTAATATTTATCAAGCAAAACTGGGGGCAGCAATATCTGTTGAACAGATGTTGCATCAATCAGTTACAATTAAAATGTTTGAGCAAACAAAAAGGATTTAAGCTGGCACCAAAATGTTTGCAGGAATGAGTGCCACTACAGAGAAGGCCTTGTTAGCATGTTGTTTATCCAACGTTGTTTGAAGAAGTGCCTCCCCAAACAAGCTGAGGTCACAAGTAGCCTGATATGAGGGGACGTATTCCTGCAGATATCTGGATCCCTAGCTAGTAAGGGGGTGAAAGGCAAACACAAGCACCTTGAACTGGGCCTGAAAGCCAGTGCAACCCCTATGGATCCCATCTGATGGTCCCATTTACAATTTTGGCAGCTGCATTCTGCAAAAGCTGAAGTTTCAAAGTCATGTTCAAGAGTAGCCCCAAGTACAACATATTTCAGTAATCCAAGCAGAAGGCTACAAAAATTTGAACCAACTTGGCCTGGTGGTCCCTCTCCAGGAATGGTCACAATGTCAACCAACTAAGCTGCTAAAAGACATTCCAAGCTGGAGCTTTGGCTTTGAATGACCAAGTTTGGTCAAGGACTACCATCACACTTGGTAAAGGACCTAAATCGCCTTTGCAGCTTTATCTGATCAGCCACGGTTGCAGACAGACATGCTGGTTTGGTTCGCTTTTGGTGAGCTAAGGCCAGTATGTCAGTTCAGAATGTTGGTACTAACTTTAAAGTCCTAAAAGATTACAAGCCAAATGTTTTAAATACTACCTCTTTCCATATCAACCAGTCTGAACATTAAGATCTTATGTCAAGATCTTCTTCCGGTGCTTTTATCAGAGATTGAGAAAAGTTTTTTATTCATCCAGCCACTTTAACTTGTGCATGCTTTAACTAAATAGTTTATATGTTGCTTTATTTTCTTTTGTTGTACTAATTATGCCTTGGAATGAATTTCAAAATAGAATGAAGGGCAGTATGAAAAGTTTGAAATAAACAACTGATCATTGTTGTATTTAGTGGGAAAAAGCTTTCGGGTGCAATCAACCCATTCTTAAGATAGAAAGAGCTCTCTCTCTCTCTCTCTCTCTCAATCTCTCTCTCTTACCATGACTCTTTCAATGGAGTTTGTTTTATTTGTCCCCAATGGAAATATACCATGACTAATATGGAGCCAAAGATTTTTACTTAATAATTGTAAAAACAATAATGCATAGTCTGTGTAGTGTAGTTGCTAAGAAACAGAGCTACAGATCAGTAAGTTCCCAGCTTCTGCCAAGAACTCACGATGCGACCTTTTGAAGCCAATTCCGTCCCCCCCCCCCCAATTGGCAAGAAGGGATGCACAATTTAGTCTATTGCTGGACTGTTTTCATTTCACAGGTATTCAGATGCAGGTCTGCTATCCCTTAGGTGGCAGGTCCTGAGGGCAATAGGACCCTGAGACCAGATGCCCCTCAGCCACACCCTTCTGTCCTGAGCCCCCTGCACTAGCCTGCTGTTCTCTGTTTTGTTATACGGTGGAGAACAGTATCCCTTTGCCAGTGCTGAAGTTGCAATCCAACTACTAGCTGCACTGGCTTCTGCATTCGCCTTGTATTCTCTGAGCAGGAGATGGTCTGGTGACAAAGTGCCAGCACACAAGTGATCTAAGCACCAGGCTGAGGAAGCTGGGAAGCCGACTTGTCCTTCCCTTCTCAGAATGAGTAGCTGTAAATAAATGCCTATACATTTAAATAAAAAACTATGCATATATTGTCTACTTTCTCCTAAACAACTTAGTTTTCCAGGCAAACCAACCCCCACATTGCAATCAGGCAAATACAGAAATAATTATGAAGGTAGCAATCTGGCAGGGTGTGCGGGTTATTCAGTGTTATTGCACTGAGTTCCACATATATGATTGTCAGCTCTACAGAAGTCACGGTGTGTGCTTGGTTTAATGAGCTCCTGACAGTCTGGGAACCCATTCAATCTTCTGAAGTCAAGACCTGGAGAAGCTAAGAAAGGCAGAGAGTTGGTGGACGAGATCTTTGATGACCTAATAGTGATGTCCCAGTCCCTGGATGACAGCTTCTCTGTTGCCAAAATCAATGGGGACTTGGGAAAAGAGGGTATCATTCCGAGGAAGAGGGAAATGATCCCTTAGAAGGAACTCATTTCCTGGAAGATGAGCACATATCCTTTTATACTAAGAATGTTTTGGGAGTCAGAGGACTTCTGGTAGTGGGACACTCAGTCACTACACACATAGACAGCTGGACCTGTGATGGGCATGTAGATTGCACACTAAATTATCTAGTGCAAAGGTTGCCGATATCTCCCGCTATCTAAGATAGCTTTGCAGATAGTACTTAGGTGAAGTCACTGGTCGTGGCCCATGCTGGTATCAGTGATAAGGGGAAATGTAGTCTTGAGATCCTGGAAGCCAAATACAGGTTGGTCAGTAGAAGGCTGAAAGCCAGGAGCAGCTTTCCCTGAAATGCTACCAGTTCCTAGACAGCGGAAGCTGAGGAGTCTCAGGACATGGATAAGATGGGGTGCAGAGAGGTGTATTTCAGATTTCTGAGGTAGTAAGGAATATTTTGGAACAAGTCAGGTTTGTAGAAGAGGGATAGGCTCCACTTGAACCAAAACGGAACAAGACTTTCTGGTTCTAAGAAGTGCTAAACATTAAAAGGGTAACAGAGCTGTTTTTAAACTGAGCCCTGAGGGAAAGCCAGAAAAAACTGGGAAGATCTAGTTCAGGTTGAATTATTTCTAGGGGATGAAAAGGAAAAGCAAAATGTTTCTTATTACCCAGCGTAGGAGGGGAGGAAATAGGCCATGACCATATGATGAAACATGATAAACAACCAAAGAGGAATAAATGCATGGCAAATACGCACAGGTCCTTTAAAGCTGAAAGCAGTATTGGAGATAAAATTAGTAAGCACAGAGAAGGACAAGCCCTGCTGAGCAATAATCAACATGGCTTTCACAAAAGTAAGTGCAGTCCAAAAGCATTTATGTTTTGCACTAATAGGTTTCCTGTGGGTAGCTAGTTGGCCATCGTGTAAACAGCATGCTAGACTAGATGGGCCCTTGGTCTGATCTAGGATGGTTCTTATCACATTACGAACATGTGTTTTGATGGCTTTGGTCTATTCCGTACTATTTTCACATCAGTCTTCAAATTTTAAAATGTTTGCAGTAAAAACTGCACAAAACTGTATTTTCATATGCAGTTTTCTCTAAAATGCACATTTTGTACACAACTGCCCCAGTGTATGAATGATTGAACATACTTTCCCTAATATGCTCACATTTTTATGCAACTAAACACAATATATACATCTCACATGCAATTCTAAACTGAAAACTGCATCATAAAATCCAGTGCAGAATCCAGTGGACAACTATGTTCTGATCAGTGTATTAATATGCAGAATAAGCCATTAATAAATAAGCACAGACTAAGTATCCTTACAATTCTAATGTTCTTGAGAAAAGTGCAGGAGAAAGAACATTATGCTAAACAATATCGTTCATAGGTGAATTCATTCTTTTTCATAGAAATGACTGATTTGCTCAGGGTAAATTCACTCATTGCCATTCTTGAATGTGTCCCTAAGATAGCAGGGAGACATTGTTCATGGGTTTGTAGCTGGAGAGGACCAGATCTCCAGAACTTCCAGATCTCCCCTGCAACACAGAAGCCTATAGCATGCGTTGCGGAAAATAAAAGAGTTGTAGATTAAACTTACTATATCATAAATGAATCATAAATCCAATTAGAGAGTCCTTTGGACTAATAGCACAGAATATAAGTTAAATAAATGAATAAATACAACACAACTAAATATCGCATTTCAAACTAGACTGGCATATTTCCATCCTATCCTCATTGAATTTATTGGAGTTGGCTGGAGAGCTTAATCTAATATCTATTATTGGGCTCATGCAAAGATTTCCTGAAAGCTAACAATAATTTCAGTCTGATCTGTGCATAAAATGGATAGTAGACAATGTTTTGTATAGGAACACCAAGAAATCCTAAGGAGTGCAGAATATTTAACCCAGCTAATGCTAGATCCCAACAATATTATTGAATTAATACTGCTACTTTAACCCAATAGTCAGCACTTCTTGATCAAAGTGGGCAACACGTGGCCTTCCAGATGTTTTTGGACTGAGGCACCTCACCATTGGCTATGCCTGCTAGAGTTGATGGGAGCTGTAAGCCCAAAACATCTGCAGGACCACAAGTTGCCCACCCTTGGCAATGATAAATGTTTCCATGTGAACATGATACAAAATTTAAGTTAATGAGTAAAGCAGTAAGCCTGGAAGAAATTGATCAGGAATATTTTCATTTTGAAAAAGAGGTGGAAATACAAAAGAAAATAAAGTTTGAGAATCAGCAGCTTGTAGATCGAATAGAGACCTTTGAAGTAACAATATAAGCAAACCAAGAATATGACCAGTTAGGTTATTTGAGGAAGCAAATAAGCTTTAAGACAGCATATAAGCTGGAAAGATCTTATAATTACTTAAGGCAGAATTCCTTTAAGCTCTGTAGATAATCAGATTAACAACTGCAAAAATTGTATTGCTTCTTATTGGAAAAACAGGACAAGCAACACAACAGCAGCTGAGATACCCTAAGTGTCAGATTAGGTTATAAGAATTTCTTAAACCGTCACACTCAGGTCTAAGATTATGGTTTTCTGAGGAATCATCATTCTGGTTCAGAAGCAAATGCATTTATGGAAAAAAATGGAAGTTATTTGTGGTGCAGAGGAACAATATTAAGAATGTTGTCCTTAATACACACCCTCATTTCTCCTTAAATGCAAACTCCCACTCCAATTTATATCGCTTTTTTAGCATGCACGATATCACAAGGAGGCTTGTGACTGAAAACGCATCATGTTTCATGGCACTTCCTGCATACCAAGCTGGAGGGAATTCCACAAAGACAGTGCCACCATATCTAGTTTGCCATCAGATAGCAATCTGTGGGTTGCAGGACTGATAAGATCCACAAGATCAGTAACATGTGGTGATGCGGCTATCTTTAAAGAGGGGCAATAAATATGCCAAATGCAGGGATGATAAATATGTCAGTGATTAATAGCTTCCTTCAGGCTTAGTGGAAGGAAGATAAGAATGTGTCCCGGGTTCCATAATCTTCAGGAGGCATCTGCTTGACTCCTTTTGAAAGGAAGCAGGCACCTTGCTCTGATTTAGCAAGGTAGCACTTATATTCTACAGAGGAACGTGACTGAAGCAGACTCTGAACAAGAAAGCAGCATGGTCAGCTGCCAAGGTTTCAGTCAAAGTGGCCAGGAGAGGTCCAAGTGCAAGCAGAGGTCAAAAACATGTTGAGCAGCCATGTACACCCACAATTCAGAAACAGGGTCAAGAACATGAGCATCCATCATCAAGGGAAAGGCTGGAAAACAGGACGCTGTTTCCAGGACTGGAAGACTGCAACAGGCACTGCAGACCTTGAACCACAGAAACTGTCGAGCCCCACTCAAGTCTTAGCTACAGTCTATGAGTGTTCTCTGGTCAGAACTATTCGCCTGAGAAGTGCTTTTCGGCAAGTGAGCCCTCCTCATGGCAGCCCAGCAAGCCTCCTACTTAGGGGGATGATGTTCCAGGCAGCCAAGGGTTGGGTCAGTCTCTGCCTCTGAAGCAGAGTCTCCTCATCTTGACAGGAATGGATGGGCAACCATCTTTCCTGAAGGCCCAGACGCCTCCTGGTCTTTTGCCACAGATGGTTCAATGGCATTCATTTCTGGGATCTTGAGTTTCTCCTCAGAGAAGGAATCCTCCAGAAAAGACATGATGTTGGACCCTTTCCTGTGATAGTCAGTCCTTTCCAGGTCTATGGTTGCAGGTAACTACTTTCCAGGGTTTCTCCTGCTCTGCCTGGAGGTGTCCAGGTTTGAACCTGGAAACTTCTACATGCTCTGCCATTGAGCTATAACCCATCCCTTGTCAAGGAAGCTCAAGATGGACATCTCATTATTACTTATACCTATGCATGTTGGAGAACCCCAACATGGACTCCATTGGCATTGGACTTCTATGAATCCAAGCAGTAGATTTTGCAGTGGACTTGCAAATTCTGAGCTGTGCAGGTTCTGTAGACTTGTGGAACATTTTAAACTTTCTAGAAATGTATGCAAATTTAGCCATAAGAAACCATGCCCATTGCAGGGAAAACATGCTAACAGACTTCGAAACAGAGAAGGAAAACTCATAGCTTGTTACAGATCTCTCTTCAGCTTCACTCTTTCTGGTGTGTCCTATTCATTGACTGCAGGCTGACATAAGAAAAACATGTGAAATGTTATGATACATGCCAGCAACAGCTGTGCACCTTTCTGTGCACTTTCCTCTAGATCAGGCAAAAAAATCCATTTCTGTCAATGAGAGGATGAGAAAATGAAAGATGCATCACAATCCATAAAACAAAATCTATACATTCCAAGCTAGCAGGCATGAACTGTAGGCTGTGAAGCACTAATGTTGGGGGGATTTCTTCCTCTGTAACATGCTATAGGAGCCACAGAGAGGGAAAGGACACAAGGTTTGTGAGAGCATTAGATTGCCCCCGGGAGACTGTTCTGACATTGCTCTTTGAAAGGGACGGTTGAGCTCCTTACCCTACCACTGAATGGAATTTGATCTCTCAACCTTGGTCACAGTTCTGAAAATCTAACCTTCAACAGAAGGACCTTTGGAGGATGGGAAAGGAGATTTTTTTTATCATCTTTCCACGAGTGATTTGGTCTACGTGGACTACATAGCTATTTATATCTTCTCAGAAAGCTGTTATTCTCTGGCTAAATAAACGTTGTCAGCACACATTCTCCAGCCATTGTTTTGCCAGGTTATGACAGCCTGCAGGTATTATTATTATTATTATTATTATTATTATTATTATTATTAGCTTTCTCTTTCGCTGCAAAACTGAACCACAGTTACAGTCCCAGGGAGACCATGCAGAGAATGTGCTGAACAATTGAAGAAACAAGCTTCAATGATTCTGTTTATCAAACAGCATGAGAAATGGAAAGCTGGGAATTTCATGTAATGCTACTGTGAGTGAGGCTTGTTTTTGTTTTGCTTTGCTTTTGCTGCTGGCTTCTCTAAATGCAAACAAAATGGCCACTTCCCTTTCAATTTTGTCATCAGCCTTTAAATTTTAAAGCTACTTTCTATAAAAGAACAGAGAAGCTTTTTCGATTGCACGGCTGCCAGCACTCATCGTCTCTCCATGTCTTTTTCATTTGGAGTTGGCAAGAGCCCAGGCATTACTGGCCTCAGAAAGTTCAAGATAAAAGGGAGCAAAAACTTTTGGGGGAAGGCAGTGGCAGAATTAAGGGTGTAAAGAGCTAGGTTAAGAATGTTACAAATTGGGATGCTTGAGGCTTTTGTTCAGTCCACTTTTTTGAGCGAGCTGTTGCAATTTACATTTCCTGGCCTAATGCACAGATCGGAATGCAATTATCCTAAGGATTACACACTTCTTGGAATTTTGTGGCACAGTCCATGGCTTAAATAAACAAACCAAAATGCATACCAAACTCTGGATTTTAGGAGAGAAGGCACACAAAAAGCACTATCTGCATCTGCATGCATGCATGCATGTATCCATCCATCCATATAAATATGTAACAAAATGTTTACTTAACTAACTATTTAATGTGAATTTCATTTATTAAAAGGTTTACAGATTAATTGGGATGGAATAGACTTCTAAATGAGCGCATGTGAAACAGGCACAGACCAGAATGAGAGAGTCATGTCTATCCCTAATTAAAGGTGTGATTCTCTTCTCAGTGGGACTGGATGGTTCTTGATTGGGCTCTAAGGATTCAGGCCTGTTGAATAATTAAAGACATAAGTGGGAAAAAGTGGATTTGCTATAAAATTATACTTCTAAAAAGATTTCAGCACAATGACAAAAATTAACCAAAGAGTACTTGCAGACTTTCTAAGAGTCTGGACATGGATAAAGATGCCTACATGTAATAGAAATGTTACAAAATAGAACACAGATAAACTGCAATCTGTAACCTTGTAACAATACAAATCCTTTCAACAGAGCTGAAATCTAAAAACTTGTAGATTAAAGATTGATGCAAGATCCACAAATAGTTTCAGTATTCATATTGGCACTTAAAATTCCCCAATCCCATACCAGTTAAAACACAGGCATTGGGTTGTACCCAGAAATAGCCATACTTCGTGTAGATCCATTTAAATCAATTACTTTAAAGTTAGTCATGATGCACTTCAGATCAACTGATTTCAGTGGGTCTCCTCGGGTTTCCTCTAAGTATATGTGTGTGGAAGTTAGACAGCAAAGAAAGCTGATAGGAAGAAAACTGCTGCATTTGAAACATGATACCAGAAGAGAACTTTGTGAATTCCTTGGACTGACAGTATGGTGATCAAGTGGGTTCTAGAGCGAATCAAGACAGAAATTTCTCTGCAAGCAAAAATGATGAAACCAGCACTATTGTACTTTGGGCACATCGTGAGAGGGCAAGATGTGTGTGGGACGACAATAATGCTAGGAGAAGTTGAAGGCAGAAGAACAACTAATGAGATGGGTTGATTCCATAAAGAAAGTCACAGCCTTGAGTTTCCAAGACCTGAGCAGGGCTGTGAAGGACGGAATGATTTGGAGCTCATTCATTAGTATGGTTACTATACTTCAGAGATAAAACAGCAACATCAAAAACTTTGCATATGATTATGTTTAAATCTAGTTCTGTGAGTAAAATGCCCATCAATCTTCATCTGATTCTGATTTAATCCAAAAAAATCTTTAATGTTAGCATGCTGTCTGATCCCAACAGATCAGAACCAGTGGGGTGGAATTAGGTGGGCATAACAATAGATAAAACAAAGGGCAAGTGCAGCTGATGATCAGTGATCAGGGGATTAGGCCAGATGCTGAAGTTAGTTTGCTGAAAGAAGCATTTTCAGGGCCATGGACAGCTCCCAGGTACAAACACGTTGCTCTGAAAAGTTCTAGAGCCCTTGTACATGTGTCATATTGCATGTCCTAGATTCAATATCCCCTTAAAGGAGTGGGGATTCATAGTGTGGGTGTTTTTCATCATTATTTGATAGTTTCCTGAGGGATTCACTGCCATATTCCAAGTTATGGAACGCGCTCCCCAGAGAGGTCCGCCTAGCGCCGTCGTTATTTGTTTTTCGGAGCCAGGCGAAGACCTTTTTATTCAAGCGGCATTTTAACTGTTAACATTATTAGTTTTAGCTGGCCAGGGCGGCTTATTTTATACTGTATTGTTGTATTTTAATTTAATATTTATATTTTTAATTTATATTATAATTATTTTAACTTAATGATGTGAGCCACCCCGAGGCTTCGGCGAATGGGGTGGCATAAAAATGTTTTAATAAATAAATAAATAAATAATAAAATATTTGGTGTGATGGCATAGAACAAGAATGAGAAACATATGGCTAGGCAGATGTCATTCGACGACAACACCATCTTTCCTCAGTTATGACTACGCTGGCTAGGGCTGATGGGAGTCACAGTCCTAGAGCATTCAGACGGTCACACTTTCCCCATCCCTGGCATTATGCTGATTGTGAAGGTTTAGCTATATTGCACGGCTTAGTGAGCAGTCTGGTGTAGGAGTTCAAAATATTGGTTGGGAAATTCTGGGTTCAAATCCCCACTAGGTGAGAACTACAGATGGGCAAATTCCATTGATTCATTTCCTGAGCAAATCAAGATGTCGAATAAGCAGCCAGAGTCCAAAACATGTTCCCCTTTGCTTACCTGCAAGGAAAAATGGCAGCAATTCTGAGGAACAGAAGGCTTAACCTGTATGGGATGGCAAAAGGAAAAAAGTCTCTCTTTTTGCTTCTCCCAACTCCCACCACTGGTGGGGATTTTGGCATGAGAACAGGAGGGGGGAAGCCAAAATTTCCCTTCCCAAATGAATATGGTCTCAAATTGGAGCAATGCACATATATTTGGCAGTCAGTTAACCACACCACTACTTGGGAAGAGGAACAAGCTGCAAAAAGAAGCCAAGGAGTCATTTTTAAGTGTTGAGGAAAGAAAATAAATTATCCCCCACCCCCACCCAGCACCACATCCTAAAGAGTGAGCCAAGCCCTCCTCTACTCCCTTCAGAAGATATGACAGATTCATGTCAACACAGGTGCTTTGCAAGGCCAAAGGGGAGAGAATCTCATCGCAGCAGGTACATAGACCAGGTGTGCTGCAGGGGTCCCTGGGATACATGCTGCGAGCAGGCAGAAGGACAAAAGGGGAAATGATGGCAAACTGGCAAGCACCTGATGACCTTCTGTTAATTTCAGTGCAGCTAGCAAGCAATTAACCAGCTCACCATGGCTCGTTTGCAGTGTGGTTTAGTATAATGCACAAGATGGCCTGTTTGGAATGTGTTTGAATGATGTATATCTTATAGCATATTTTCCAGTAGCTTGTGTATTTTTGTACAAGTAAATGTGTGAACAATTACAGGAAGTTAAAAATGGCCCAAATGTCCATGTAACTTGGAAGATGCCAGTCTGCTGTGGAATCAGTGCTTAAATTCATAGAAATCTGAAGCCATTTTGAATCCATTTCTCTGACATCCCTAATAGGGCCCTATTAATGCTCTGGCAATTTGCCTCCAAAACCAATTTCACAGCGTACAATTATGTGTCCTCTTCCCATTTATACTTTCTAGCTAAAGGAAAAAGTGTCACATCTCATTTCTACAAACAGCAAAGAAAACACTGCGATCTGCTTTGTTTTGGGTTCTTGGGGGAATTACTGGGGAGAGGTGACAATGATTAAGCAAATGTGTGTCCACAGAAACCAGCTACGGTCCAGTCAAGTCGCCATCAAAGGCTTCCAATGTGTTTTCCTTATTTTCATTGCTCTATTGAAAATCTGGAGACAAAGAACCTTTCTCCAAAGCTTTCTAAAGCTTGGTGCAGATCTGAAAAGACAGGATAACCTATGACTACATTCACCGCTGGATCCCAGAAGGCCAGTGTCTCATGGCATGAAAGCAGTCGCTGATCAGGACAATTAGTCATGACAGGTCCTGCATGCTCAGGTGCCTTCCCAGCGGAGATATCAGACCCTAGTACAGTCTTCCTCAAAGTGGCATCTTCCAGATAGGTTGGAGTTCAATTCCCACCATCCCCTCAGATAATGGGAGTGGAATCCATCACATGTGGGCAGCACCAGTTTTGGAGAACGCTGTCCGAATCCAAAGAATGGGATGACAGTGGAAGTCAACCCTAGATAGCGTGCAGTGGCAAGCGAGGGCTTGGCTGTAGGACAGCCTATAGCAGGATGCAGGAAGAACAGGCAGGTCCCAAAGCTCTCCCTGAACCCTTCACCTTCCCAGACCCCAAAGGGGGAAACATACTCTACAAAGAGACCATAGCAGAGCGCTATTCCTTGAGCATCCCCAGAGAGTTCTAGAAAGCACTTCTCAAAGGCTCCAGCTTGCTTTGATAGCAGAAGCCACAAGCCTGGTCTTAGGGTGGTTGCCCACACCACCCTTTTTGTCTCTATAACCTCTGGATAATTTTCAAAAATTCAGTATGGGAGGTCAGGATCCTTCAGGATAAAAGGATAAATGAGGATTAGAGGAGGGAGAAGGGCTAGCAAGGCTGGATTACTGACGGGGCCTGAGAACTGAAGTTTCCAGGAGGAGCATTTTGTCCAAGAAAGCAGAGCATTTTAAATTTGCATTACAGGTCCTCTAAATACACATGACTTTTTTTCTTTTTGGCAGTCTTTCCTCCCTACCTGTCCTCTTTTTTAGTTTGTTTGTTTTTTTTTTAGAAAGTAAACCATTTGGCTTTCATTAGCTTTCATTTACTGAGAAGTGCCTGGTAAATGCAAAGATTGGGGAAATTCAAAGGATAATAGCAAAGCAGTACGGTTCAGTATTCGAGGACTCTGGCAGCTCATAGGGAGGCGGGATAGAGGAGCACGGAGGAGGTGGATGGAGAGACACTTGCTCTCTCTTCCATGGGTCAGCCCATGCAACTGATTGGTGGGAGATTTGGGTCAGAGAGAAGAGAAGCAAGAAGTCCAGACAGCATGCTATGAAACAATGGAATTTACTTCCACAAGATGTTGTGAGGGCCACTGATCTGGAGGGTTTTAAAGGGGAGTTGGACAAATTTGTGGAGGAGAAGGCTATCCATGGCTGCTAATCTTTATAGCTGCACAGTTCCTCCAGTATCAGGGCAGGATGGATAGACGCACCAGCTGCTGGGGAATTTGAACAGAAGGGTGCTGTTGCATTCAGATCCTGCTTGTGGAGTCCTGTGGGCATCTGTTTGGTCACTATGTGAATAGAATGCTGGGCCAGGTGGACCACTGGTGTGATCCAACATGGCCAGATGGATGCAAGGATGGGTGAATGGGGTACATGTAAGATATTTCAATTCATTTCTGGTCAAGATTTACCCAGTTCACACCTTTGGACCTAGTCCAGACTCAGATACAATCCACAGTAAACATCTGTACATATCTGAGCCTGCAGTATGATTTGTGGACCAACAATTAAATTTTTGAGAGTGTGCATACATTGGAAAAAACTGTGTATGCTTGAAAATGTGCACAAATATGTTTTAATCAACGGGGAGAAGAATGTAGACATTTCAAGGATGCACAGAACAGAGGCATACATCTGAGGAAAATATATATAAAAGTATGCTCATTTCCATGTGAAAAACAAAGCAAAATCAATCTTGCAAACTAATATGCAAAATATCCTGAGTTTTAAATCTTGAATAGGAGGCAGTTACCAAGGGTAGCATCCAATGTTAGTCCAACACAGAGTAGATCAATTGAGATGAATGGGACATAAATTACCTGGGATTTAATGTGACTCATCCAACTGCTTAGGGAGGTGGTGGACCCTCTGCCATGGGTTGTCTTCGAACACAGATTGGACAGCCAACGATCGGGGATGCTTTAAACTGGATTCCTGCACTAAGCAAGGGGTTCGTCTCCATGGCCTAAAAGGCCCCATCCAGTTTTATGCCTCTATTGATACTGCTACTAGAGACAGCAATGCTGCTGTCTGGAGTCAAAGTAATCCTTGTCATTTACCTAAGTGCCCATTAATCTTTAATCAGGGACTTCTTGCTTTCTATATCGATCCCCTCAAATCACGGAAGTGAAAAGCACCATCTTCCCCAGCGATCTCCACGGCAAGCCGAAGACGTCCACAGGGAGCCTCGCTACTGGAACAAGGCTGGGATGGTTCCAGAATCAAAGCAGTGCTCCTTACAGGTGATGTGAGCTAAGCAGAAGTCGGGCAGCCACCCCTTTCTTCGGGGGCTTGGGTTCAAGCCTTGTGACCTGCACACAGGGCCAGTAGGACTAGGGAGAAGGTGCATGCCCTGAAGACCTGTTCCTTGCCTCAGCACCTCTACGGGAGCAACACACCTCCGGGAGCTCTGAGCATCTTTCAGGAGAGGCTCAAAGCTTGGTTAGGGTTTGTATTTGACAGAGTTTTACCTTGCATGGTGCTACTGGGCCCCAATGCATGGGATGTGATAGATGGCCTACATCAGGGCCATAGTCAAACGTCACATCCTGCTCATCTGGGACTGGTAGCATCCTGCAAACTTCTCTTTTGCTCCTTTTCACTCTCTTTCCATCACCCTGCATTCTCTCTCTCGTTCTCTCTGCTCCTTCCCGCCCAGGAGGCTGCCAAGGAAAGGGCAGATGGTTCTTGCCAGAAATCTGAACATGGTACACAGAGGCCTTTTGACTTCAGGCTGAGAACTGCACAGCATTAGGTGGAGGACTAGCTGGGGCTGTAGGTCCACGGGTTGTCTTCCTCTGGCGCATGAGGAGCAACTAAGCCTTGAGTGTGGCATAGTATTCAGCTTAGCTCCACAGCATTATCAGAAGTTCCCTCAAGCACCCCCTGTCTCTCTCACACCCCAACCCCCTTTTCATTTAGTATTTTGTGTTTGAGGAGAATTGAGAGAGGATTTAGAGTTGTATGTGAGGAGAATTCTTTTCATGGTTTCAAAAGTTAATATCTTCCTTCCAAGTCACAGAGAGTTCATTTTGAGGATTCAGCTTTACCGGAAAAGTGTGTGTGTGGGAGGGGGGATTCTAAGAAGTGCCTTGAATAAGGCAAGGCTGTGTTGTATTTCTAAAACCAAATTCCTCTATAGCAAGCCAACTGTGTGTAATATTAAAGCACAAGGGAACTGTATATAGGGTAAAGCAGCTAGTGGGATTTTCTTTTATTTTTTTAATATATCAAGGTCAGAGAATGCAGACATCCTTTCAGGGGTTGTTATGAAAATCTAGGACCCAAAGGACAAGAATGCCGTGCCTTGGAATTGTTGGATAGGACAGCCAGGTAAAGACATGCCATAGCATAATAGTTAAGGAATATGTTATATATATAAGAGAGGCACCAAACAGTCTTTATTTCACTTCAGTCTTTCTCAGGCCCTGTTTAAATATTCTCTCAGCAGTATGTCTGTTCTGAAAATAACTTCCACTGCACTGGGGTTTCATGTGGCTGTGAGAAGAGAACATTTGCATCTCTTTTCCTCATGCATGCGCCAGATTGTGTGGGAAGTATCCATGCCAATGCAGCACCTCCCTATGTGGGAAGGGAATTCGAACATCCTTGTAGCCACATGGAGTCCTGACCGTGCCGAAGCAATTTTTAACAGCTGCCATGCTAGCGAGAGAATGTTGGGACAGGAGTATAAGCTTGTGTGCTCAAACATACGCAGTGAAATAATTGTTAAATGAATTGTTAAATGACTCTCTTGTGCCAGTTAACTGTTTAACGTTTTGAGCAAGGTTGATACAGATATTCTAAAGGAGCCTTTGCACACTAGGTGAGCAGCGGGGCCTTCCCAGAGTGGCCCCCATTCATACGACGCTGCTCATGAGTGGCCATGGCAAATCAGATGCAGATGTACATAGAGCATGTGGCTCTAGCACTGAGTTAACTTTTGCATGCTGCACAGGTGGCATGATGGGAGGAAAAGTAGGACATCTGCACATCCATTGCACTGTTGGCTCAAATGCCTGAGTGCCTGAAGCCATCACTGGGGGCCAGGGAGTTCCAGGCTTGTATTATTTTTGCTTGGTTTCGTAGAGACGTGCATTGGATTTGGTGGAAATCCAGACAGACAATGCCTTTTCCATAGGATGCATCACTTGCTATATTTGTAAAGGAAGACTAACACCCCCTCCCAACCCTTTAGAGAATTGTTTGCGTTTGATTGAGAGAAAATGAGAAGGATTGGGAAGTACCACATTAGATTGTTGCTTCTTACTGTTATAGAAAAGGCAAAATAACTCCTTCATGGGCCATCTTGAGGGAGTTGGAGACCAACAACATCTGGAGGGCCACATGTTCCCCTCCCCTGCTTTACTAGAATCAGTATAATGTCACACACACACAAAAGCAATGAGCAAGCTTTGCTCACAGGGACACTGAGGCTGTTTCAGATCTGGCACAGCATGCCTTGATACCTCCTTGTGCGTCTCAACCAGAATTTTTTAAAATTATTATTATGAAGTCTCACCAAGTTTCTGATGCTCTTTTCTTCCCAGGGAACTTGTTCTATGGATGCCTTTCTTAAATATTTGGACAAAGGGAAGAACGAACAGAGTGAAGACTGTATGGCAAGGATGTAAATCAACAGCTGTTGAACTTCATGGTTGAGAATGAACTTATCGGATCTGTTGAGCAACCAACAAGTTTTGCTTCTTCCTCTCGACTGGTTTCCTTTCCAGATGGTTCTTACGAACTTTGTAACTAAGAACTAGTGCTCTTTGCTCTTTTCTTCCTTCTTCCCAATCCTGTTCCTCAAGTGTCATGACTTTTTCATTAATTGATTTAACCAAATAATAAGGGACTACCTTATTACTGATCTTTGAAAGCTGCCCTGGGGTTCTTTTCAAAGGCAGAGTATAAATGTTTCAAACAAATTCATAGTGTTCTCTCACAGTTATTTATTAATGATACCTATAGGGACTGCAGGTGGCGCAGTGGTTTAAACCACTGTGTTGCTGGGCTGGTTGATCGAAAGGTCA
>NW_025335269.1:17921607-18058792 GCF_004798865.1 Varanus komodoensis | reverse complement strand
AGGTTACACATCAGGACAATCAAGTGCTGAGGCACCCACATTTCTTTCAGGACCATCTATAACTTCTCATGGTCTACACAGTCAGAGGCTTTGCCACAGTCTGTAAAGCATAGGCTGGTTTTCTGAAATTCTTTGCAGCATTCCAATAAACATATATTTGCAACATGATCTCAGGTTTCTCTTCCTTTTCAGAATCCAGCCCGAATGCCAGGCATTTTTTACTTCATAAAGGTAATATTTTTGTTGTAACACCTTGAGCATCACTTTGCTTGCATGGGAAAATGCAGTGGTCCATTTTTGTATGTCCTTTCTTGGGGAATGGAATGTATATTATATGTTTCCAGTATGTGGCTATTGTTTTGTTTTCCATATTTGTTGGCATATTCCTGGTAGGATTTGGACACATTCAGTCTTTGCAACTTGGAATAGGTGTGTTGGTACCCTATCTACCTGGGGTGCTTTATTTCTTCCAAGTGCTTTCCGAGCAGTTTTCACTATACTTTCTACTATTTCATGTTCCTCCACATAGGATTCCTCTTTGAAAGAGTCTGCCTTCTTTTCATCTCTTCTGTAAAGTTCTTCCATGTATCCTTTTTTATTTTCTTCTGTCTGGACTCCTGGTCTCTGGACTTCCTTTCAGCTTTGATCTAGTTTCATGCTTAGAGATAGCATTATTTGTATTTGTCCTTTGTCCCCCCCCCCCCCCCAGTAGCTTGTTGAATGAGTTGCACCCTAGAAATCTCATCCTGTCACTGTCTCTTGTTGCACTTTGGATTGATTCATCATAGGTTTTACATGGTGATAATATTCAGAAATGGTTCACCATTGCCTTCTTCTTTGCAGCACTAACCAGAGTTATCTTTAGCGATCCTGAAGTTGTCTGTGAAAGAACCTCCACCAGCATTAACTTCAACTAGTGTTCCTGCCCAGTAACTCCCCTTCTGAAGTTTCTTTGCTCCCATTACCATTAGGGAGATCAATTCTCTTCTGTGGATGTGACCATTGCTCTTGAAGAAGGTGGATGCATCTTAACCTGGTGTCTCAATGTTAACTATTTTGTCTTGGGTGATTCTGCTATGAGAACAGCCTAGTAAGGGAGTCTGACCTTCTGGTGGCATTGCTTGCAGCTTCTCTGATATTTGCAAATACCACCACCACATTAAGATGTGCATCTATGAGGAGGCTTTGTATGCGTAGATGAAAATCTATAAATACCTATTATAGAAGCATAGAACAGTAGAGTTAGAAGGGGCCATCAGGGCCATTCTCCTGCTCAGTGCAGGACTCCAAGTTAAATCATTCTTCTCAGATGGCTGACCAGTTGTATCTTGAATGCTTCCAGTGTGGGAGAGCCCACAACCTCCCTAGCTCATTGGTTCCATTGTCATACTGCTCTGACAGTGACAAACTTTTTCCTAATATCTAGCCAGACTCTGGCTTTCTGTAACTTGAGCCCATTATTCTGCATCCTGTGCTCTGGGTTGATCAAGAAGAGATCTGGCCTTCCTCTTTGTGACAACCTTTCAAGTACTTGTAGGTTGCTATCATACCTCTCCTCCTCAGTCTTCTCTTCTTGATGCTAAACATGCCCAGTTCTTTCCATCTTGCCTCAGTTTCCAGTCCCTGGATCATCCTTGTTCCCTTCCTCTGAACCCTTTCCAGCTTGTCTGTATCTGTATTAAATGGCAGTGCCTGGAAGTGGACACTGGTTAGGACTCATCTGGAGTCCGGCGTCCACTTCCAGGGGAACTACTTCACTTGATTTGAAAGTGACACTTCTATTAATGCAGTCCAAAAGAGCATTTGCCCTTTTTGCAGCCACATCACATTGTTGACTCATATTCAGCTGATGATCCAAGATCCTTCTCACTTGCACTACTGTTGAGTCAAGGACTACCCATCTTGTAACAATGCATTTGGTTTCTTTTTCCTAGGTACAGACCTTGGCATTTCTCTGCACTGAATTTCATTCTGTTGTTTTCAGCCCAGCACTCCAACCTATCAAGATCACCTTGAATCTTCTTATAATTTAAATGTGAGTTTCGTCACAGTCAGGAAGGCTGCGACCAGGTGACCTGTGTGCTTTACTCAGCCTGCTGTCCAGGTGCTGCTGATGGGCAGCTTTAAGGCCCAGCTCTTCCTTCTGATGGTTCTTCATCTTTAAACCAGATTTTGACTGGGCATCCCTTCAAATAGAGGATGGTTTCCAAATAGAGGACAGAGGACAGTAAAAGGGGCGCATTACCACTGCACATCTGCTCCTCTCTTAATGCATATTTAGTGTACATAGATTATATGAATTTTGCAGAGTCCTTATACTTCCCTGCTTGTACACTATGCTGATATCATCATGTAGCTATTGTGTCAAAGGTCTCAGATGTGGTATTAGACCACTATGTTTCCTGGGGTACCGAGCAGATAGGACTAGATTATCCTATTTGGTTCTGTGAGGTAATGCACATTGCTATCTAAACAATTCTCCCCCACAAGCTGATTATGTCCAGAGCCTAAAATAATCTATCTGCCCCATATGAATCAAGTACTAGAGAAGAGTCAACTATTTATAGAACATCCAGTTTGAAAACAAAGCAAGAAAAACTTCTAGAACTTTTTCTGGAAAAGAATTGGAGCATTTCCCCTGTATCAAAACTATTGGTTAGGAACCCAATTGTCTGCAGACATTTGCAGAAAATGCTAATATTTCATTATAGATTTGAAGTTCTACCTGATGTTACATAAAGCTACATGGCCCTAGGAGCTTTGGAAAAATCTGCAATGGACTCAAAAGAGTTTGAATTTCTATGAATCTGTGTGCAGATTCCAGAGCAGACTGGCTTTGCCTGAGTTGCACTGCAAACTTGCAGACTAATATTTTTATTTTACAGAATTGTATGCTAATTTATTCACAGAAAAATACATAAAATAAAAAATGAACCCAAAACGCACATTTCCTCCATACATGAAAGCATGCAACAATGTATTTTAATGAAATTCATGTATTTTTGAGGGATTTGTGTATTTTGGGGAATATGAATTGACATAATTCCAGATCTGCACATATGCTTTGACTGCATGGGTACAAAATCCAATGCCATCAGCAGGCAAATGGCAGAATGAAAGTTGCCTGGAATCCATGAAACGTGCATGGAATGGATTTTAGAATGTCCACACATTCCTATCCAGCCCTTTGGATAGCTGAGATAAGAAATCTGGGTCAATCCATCATCTGTGGAATGAGAGTTGGAGCACACCCAAAGGCAAGTGGCCCCAAACAACCCAGTTGCTCCCTCAGAGGCTGTTGGGACAGAGGGTGAGCTTTGAACATATCAGTTGGCATTCTGCAGGACAGACATAGCTCTGGCATTCATTAGAGTCAGCAGAGTTCAGTCTGGAAGGCACAAAGTCTGGTAGAAGTGGGTCAGCTTTTTGGAAGTGGCCCAGAGTGGTTTGTAGCTCTATTGAATAAATGCCATCAGAATTTCTATCCTGTAATCGGCTTGCTTTGCTCCAGTGTCTCCATTACCACTTTCAGATCTGCTGCCCGGGGTTTTAGCATTATCACTGCCGATTGCCAGACCCCGGGCTGCTGGAGACAAGACCCTGCCGAGCACTGGGGCAGCCAGGAAGGCTACAGCATGGATGAACAGGGAGGAAAAGACAGAGAGCTGGATGTTCCTGCTTAGGGCTAGGCAGCCCCGGTGGTGTTCCAGGCAGTAGCTGAGAGTGACTCTGGGACTGCCAGAACCAGAAAAGCTTCTGGGCTGTGGGGCTACCATTCCAGATTGAACTGCCCAGATGAATTATTATTGCTGTTTTTCATAATAATACTGTCGACATTCATCGCAGCAGTCATCCCATCAGGCTGCAGCAGAAGGAGGGGATGGGATGAAGGACCATTCCACCAGCCCTGCTGAAAGACTGCCTGATTTTTTCCTCTGCCATGTCTGTTCTTATTTATTTTGTGCCATGACTTTTGAAATTGTAAGCCTGTAGGCAGGGGCGGTCTTGTTTTTACTGATTCTATGTAAGCTGCTCTGAAGGCCTTTTTTAGCCGAGAAGGGCAATAAAAAGCTTAAAAAATACATTTTGCCCCACCCTTTCTCCAAGGGAGCTCTACAGGATTCCATCTTTTATGTTCACAGCAACATTTCAAGGCAAGTTAAGCTACGAATCACTGGATGTTCTAGGGTCATTCTGCTAGCTTTGTGGATGCACGAGGATTTTCCAGCCGAGTTTCCCCATCTAAGACCAATTCTCTAACCCAGAGATGGAAAATATACTGCAGATACTGCATCTGAAATGAACTGCAGCCTCCAGCTCCCTCATCATTAGCTATGCTGGCTAGGGATGATAGGATCTGTACTCCCACATCCCCACTCTAGCCACTCTCCTTCTCACAAGTAGTAGCACAGGGGGCAGTGAAAGGAGAAGATGTATTTAGAAACGTGAGAGTCTTCCAGGTACATCCTGGAGAAAGACAGGATCTGGGGGCTGGAAATACCTCTTGAGTGTGTCTGCCGTGGTAACACCTGCTTTGTTGGAACGTGTGGAATAGGCCTGACAAACAGATGTGGAATGAGGAAGAGGAAAACTGGACCTGCAAAGGACTGGCAGAAAAGCATTCCCTCATTTTATGGGGAAAGAGACTGGGAGAGACGGCTTGGATGCTTAGCTCAGTGCTGGCTCTGTCCTTTTCCGGATTTAGTGGCACGTGGGCCAGCGGCACCCCTCCAAATGTCAGAGTACCAGTGCCTGACAGGTGGCCCTTTTCCCCACCTCACAGTCGCTGTACTAAAAGAACTACCTCAGCTAGAAGGCAAACTAGAAAGTGGCATCAGGCAGGAGAAACAAAGCAACAAGGAACAAAACAAGGGGGGAAAAAGCAGGCCAACAATAATGGCACCCCAATTTACCGAGTAGGTCAAGGCCACGAAAGTTGTGAGCAGCCTATCTGAAAGCAACCTTTGTGACAGGCACTCTTGATAATCTTGCATTGCTTGTGGAGTGCAGAACAATCCCCAATCAATACAAAAATAATGGCCAACATTAAAGTATTGCGTGCGGGGTGGGTGGGGGGGAGCACCAAACCCACCTTGTTTTCTTGCCTTTTCATTCCTCTGTCCTGACACTAAGCCTTTCTTCTCTCCAATGGGGTCGCCCGATTTATTTTAATGGCTCTCACTGAAGTATATGTAGCTTGCTATTGTCAGAAAGTAAAAAAGCCCGGCAAAAAGAAACCATGTCCTGGTTTTACTGCTTAGAATAGATCCCACCCCACCCCCGCCACCCTTCTTTTCCTTTGTTCAATTGAAAGAAAAGAAATGGAATGATTTAAGAGTCTCATTGTCAGCTGAAGGTTAATTGGGGTTTTCGACAGGGCATTCATCCTAAGGCAGTGGTGCCAGGTGAGAATATGAGAATGTGTCTCTTTGAAGACATGGACTTGGTAAAACAATGGCCTTTTGATTGGGCTGAGGGGCTCAGGGTCATTCTTATATTCATTTGGAACAAAAAGAAAAGTCTGTGTGTTTGGGGTGGGTAGGTGAGGGTGTATCCCGAACTGCAATGCAGATTTCCTTCTGGTGTGTCAGCCCTCGCTCAGAACATGCTGTTGGCACCACTCTGTCCATTTATCACCACTGATCAGATCACTGCAGGCACCGGGGGTCTTAAATCTGATGGAACTGACAAAAGATGCTTATGCCTTCCATTGGAAAGGCAGTACTCCATATGCTCTCTAATTGCTTTGAATTTATCCTATTATTCCAACATTTAAAACGCTGTGGAATGTAATTTAGATGTGTCAGACTCATAAAGTGCAGGCCCTAGTGGGAGTTCATTATTGAAAAAAGATCCGTCCACCAAGGCTTCGTTTGGCAGAACGCCCGAGCCCTCATCGTTCTGCTTACCTCATGCCTGCCTTTGATCGGTTAGCAATACTCCCACTTCTACACCAGTGCCGTCTCTGTTCTGTTCCTCGTCTTTCCAATCAGCCCCTGATTATTTTTCCCCATTCACATTATGCAGATTTTGGTTTCCATGTGTAAAAAAGAACAGGAAAAAAAGATCCCCTGAAAATATAAAACGTTGATCAGATTAAGACAAATGAAACCCCCAGCGTGACGATTTCTGGAAGGCAGAGTGGGTTATTGGAAGCGGCTTGTTCTGTTGCTTGGCTGGATAATGTAACCAAACCTAGTAATCATCCTTCTCTCAGCAAAAGGACAGCAGCAATGCCAAAACGAAGAAAGCTTGCTAGAGACAACCAGCTCTGTCCCTCCACCACTTTGTCACCCGCTGGAATACTTGACCTTTGGTTTTCCAAGGGACTGCAAGCTTTTCTAGTCCTTTCCTGTTTTATTTGTGTTTGTCAGTCTTGGCTTGAAATGACCAAACTCGTTTCAAGGGATATTTGAAAGTGTTTTATATTGAAAGAAAGCTTGACAGCAGCCTCTTCCAAGTGGGTGTCCCCTTGATGTGTTGGATTATAACTCCCAGCATGCCCCAGCCAGCTGTGCAGTCCAATAAATCTGGAGGGCTCCACATTGGAGAAGGCTGCTTTAGAGTGATCAGACTGCCTCACACTTCGTTGCCATAAACCATAAAATAAGGGAAATGATCTGTAGAGGTAGAACTGAGAAACAGTGTTCTTCCTGTGACCCCCAAATCAATGCATGGCGGAAGGGAGCTTAGGCATGTGCCCAGCAGTTCATCTAGTTCCATATTGCTAAGTCCCAGAAGCCCCTGCAACATGGCCAATGGTCAGGAATGCCTGGAGGCCACCAAATTAGGCAAGGCTCATCTGCTCTAATGAACTGGCAGCAACGGGAATCTTTCTCAGCCTGAGATTCCAAACACCCAACATGCAACGTTCTGACCCACTCTTGAGCTTCAGCTCCTCTCCAGATCTGAATGGGGGCTTGGGCTGATTCATGGAACACACTCTTAGGTCTGTCATGTTCTGTTCGTGTTGACCAAAAACCTGTTTCAAGCAGTTGCCCTCCACAACAGATCTTTTTAAACTGATACAAAAGCCTGCAGCTTAGTCTAACAGATGTTCTTCATATTATACAGTATGAGACAGGCCAAAATCTGGTGTGTAGCTCTTCAGGCAGTGGGAGCCATGTTTTTAATAATCCCACACAAGAGGTTCCCTCATGCAGTCAGATCAGGGAGAAAAAGCCCTCTCCTGCGGTACTAGTTGTCTATATGTAGGGGGCTTTTAAATGTGGAGCAGGGATTATTAAGGATGATCCCCATCTCTGGTACTCCCTGAAGTCAAGCAAGCAAGGGATCCACTACTCCAGTTTGTCACTCAAGAAACTTCACATTATGAAGCTACAAGATCATCATCTTGGACTACTGTGGATACAGATTCTCTGTATTTTGGTTTAAAGCAACTTCATCTTTAAAATGTCAACACTTTTAAATGTTTCCACATAGAGTGATCAAAGATCCTGGGAAATGGCTAGAAAGAAGGAATCAATACCAGGTCAAATTTTGATAAACTGCGAGAAGTATCAAAGAAGAGTTGTTCCTGATCGAGAAACACTGAAGATCAGCTTGACATATTCAGTAACTTGTGCTTCGTTTTACTTAACACAAATATTTATCCCCTCAATAACATGGATCCCTCTGAGCAAATATTTCCATTAAACTTTTTTTGCCTCAATTGAGCTAGGTAGCTACATATTTCTCTGTGGATACATGTGGAAACAGACAATGTAAGCAGATGTGAATGTTCCTGCTTTTCTCCCTGGATTCAAGGCAAGCCTGGATGCGCAGTACCCTTTTAAATAGTGAAAATTCGGCTGTTCGGGATATAAGCAGGCAGATGGATTCAATCCCTTCCACTCTGCCCTCTATACTAAATATTTGATTTCAGGTTTTTTTCCCAGAGAACTCCACTGCATGAGATTCTGTCTGCATCGCATCTACTCTGCTCGCACGAAGCCTTTAGTACCGTATGAAAAAGCATTGATATCAAGTCCATTTGAATCGCCCCCCCCAAATATGCACGTCTTTATTTTAAAATAGCTGTTAAGCGAGTGGCTTGGTTTTTAAAGACTATATTGTAGGTGGCAAAATCAAACACTTGCACATTTGGAAATGTCATATTTATAATTGTATGTGTGACTATATTTCAGCTGGGTGTACATGTTATGAAACAGAGAATGGTTGGAATGTGTGATTACTTGTAGTTCTCCCTATTCTTATCTGAGAAGTTAAGCATATTTCACTTAAGTGCTCCAAGTTTTCTGACTTTCTGTACACCATCGGTTGGATCCAGATCTGTGGCTCAGTTAGTACCTGGCCCGAAAGACTGGATACAAGGCAGAAGTGGAGTGTGAGCAATTGGAACTTGTAGTTTCCAGGACCGATCCCAGCCATTCCAGCTGTGGGTAAGAAAATATGTTACTTTTAAAAAGTGAGAAGTCTGGAGGGGCTTGGCAATTACCAAGCAAATATCCAGGGGGCCATCAGTTTCTGTTACACTCTGGCAAAATAGGGTAAGTATCCATTTCGGATACCCTCAAATAGGGTAAGTATCCTACAACAGGGTAAATATCCATTTTGGATACCTTCAAAATATTGAGGATGCTCTCCCCCCCCACCACTGCTAATTGTTCTGAAATTTGACAGACTTAATCCTCTCAAAAGGGACAGCTGCCCCTGCCTTCTGTCAAGACATTTAAAAGAAGTTATCAGAAGCTCCATTAAAATAAAAGTTATCAGAAGCTCCATTAAAATAAAATTAAAACTATAAAAGTGTGTGACAGAGAATCCCCTTCAGATATTTTCCTGACATTTACCAGGCAGAGTTTTCCTGCTAAGGAGCTAATCTGCCTGGAAATAGGCATGTGCCCTGAGAGAGAGAGTTGGGTATATATGTCTAGTTGTGCATATAGGTAGCTCGCTCCATATATATAGGCAGAGGGGTGCAGGTCTGTGATATAGTTCATAGGTCTTCCTCAACACCATTCTCATCATCAAGTTGATGAGAACGTAGCACAAAATGCAGCATTCACATTTGTGTTTGTCAGGATACCCTTTCCTTCCTCAACTTTTTCACAGCTAGTCCTCTTCATGGCTCTTCAACATTGCAGAGAATTCTGGAAGAGTTGCATAAGCTGTAGTCTGCACATTTGTAAATAAAATTGTCTTCTTGGGGCCAAAGCCAAAGTTGCTTACAATCTCTTGGCAATGCAGAAGTAGGCCAAGGTGAAGTAATTTGGAAGGGAACATAAGTACTGTTTAAGGTTCCAATAACTCTAATAGGGCTCGGAATGCTTGTCCTACAGAAATTGTCATAAGCATTGGCCTATTTTTTTTTCTAATCAGGCAAGGGAAAAGTCAGTTAAGGAATTAGGTGGCTAGAACTGAGCAGATGAATTAGCCATGGATCAAAGATAATGGTTTTGTGTCCCTTCATTTCAAACTCATGTCAATAAACCACGGTTTCAAAATCATAACACTTTTTAAAACTAAGGAATCTGTGTATACATTAATGAGGTCTCCTGAGAGCGATCATTATATTGAGGAACTTTTTTTGCCTGGAAGGAGCTTGACATGAGGTGAGATCCCTGGATGGTGTAAATCAATGTTTCTGCGCTGGCTCCAATGTTTTGCCTACTCCCTGATCACAGGCCTGGGGCCCTGCTTAACATCACACTGGTTAAGGCAGATTTAAACCCTTTATGCACCAACAGAATCGCAGCCATAACTTTTAGTTGAAAGTCACTAATGGAACTAATTTGGTAAATGACAACTGACCACTGGAAACTGTGAGGATGCATTGGCATCCACAGGAGTTGATGGAGAATAATGTGAATTACGTGGAAGCTAAAAGAAAAATTCTCTGTTGGTCTGGTATTAATGCAAAGCTGCTCACTTTCATTAGCTGCATAACCATGGTTATGCAGTTAGGAAGTTCCTTCTCCCCACCTGATCTCTAGCATAAACATTCTTCATTCCTTTTAGCTTTGGAGCAAACAATGACATTACCTGTTTATTATTTATACTGTTATTTCTTTATTTTAGAAATGCATGCACTGTCTTTCATCCAGGGTCATGTATATGATATCAAAATCAGACAATGAATCCAATTTAAAGAATGCACAATTAAAAAACAATTTGTTTTAAAATAAAATTTAAAACCCACAATGTATTAGCTCCCTTTTAGGGCAAATCCTCATAAAGAAGCATATTACAAAACTTTAAATTATCAAAATGATAAAAACTAGATATTAATATTAACCTTGGAACCACATATACACAGTCCCCAGTAGAACACTAACTAGTTCATATGTCAGAGCAAACATGTGAGTCTTTAGGGCCTGCATGAAGTCTAACAACAACAACAACATTTTTCATTTCTATACTGCCCCATAGATGAAGTTCTCTGGGTGGTTTACAACAATATATAGAACAAAACAATAAAATACAATACAAATACTATAAGAAGAACAGTATTAAAATTAATTTAAAATAGCTTTAAGCATACAGTACAATGGCCCTGCACAGGAAAAGAATCACATGCACCAAAAGCTTGACTTGGCACCAGAAACGTTGATACCAGGCAGGCTGCAGCAGGGAGGTTTTTCCAAAGATGGGAGGCCACCACAGAAAAGGCCTTCCCCTTGTTACCACCCTGCGAACTTCCCATGTGGGGAGGAAGGCTGCAGAGGTAGAGCTTAGTCTCTGAGTAAATTGGGAGAGGCGCTCCAACAGGTATTGCAGTCTAAGCCATGTAGAGCTTTAAAGCTGGCACCTTCAATTGGGTAGGCAGCCAATGCAGGTGGGCCAGAACCGTTCTTATATGTTCAGACTTAAAGATTCCGGTTATATCAATGTAGCTGCCACATTCTGTACCAACTGCAGCTTCTGTTCCATCTTATTTATTTATTTTTAGATTTATAAACCACTCCCATAGCCCTATAGGGCTGTCTGGGCAGTGTACAGTCTTCAAGGGCAGCGCCACACAGAGTGTGTTGCGGTCATCTAATTTTGAGATTACCAGAGCGTAATTATGAGACCCGCCAGGCATAAATTGAAGCAGAGTTCCAAAAGCAGGGACCATTACTGGCCCTATCCCTTACACCTACCAGCCTAACTTCTCGTAATAGCATTTTGACTGCTCATGGTTAATGCTAAACAAGCATTTGCAGTCATAATTAAAAGTGCATTTGTAAAGAGAGGTACTTAGGGTGTCTGTGTGTCCTCTTTTGCAGATGACAATCCTCTATTTGAAGGGCTGCCAGAGGACTGCCCACTATTTTAAAGATAATCTATTTGAAGGGCTGCCTAGTGCAAGTCTGATTTAAAAATGAAGAACCATGAGAAGGGAGGCCACAGGCCTTGAAATTTCTCACCCAGTTAATACCTGGGCAGAGGACTGTGTAAGCACACAAGTGACCTCACAGTTTTCCCACTGTGATAAGGTATATTTTCTATTTAAATTATAAAAGTTATTTCTAAATTTGCAGCTGCACATGTACATTGTTATATTCAAATTGCATGCCAATTGGTGTCCCCCTTTGTTTTGAGTGATACATTTCATCTTCTTTGGCAATTCATAAGTGGCCACCCGGTGAACTCGATGGGGCTTAGGTTAGTCATTGATTTCAGTGAGTCTACTCTAAGGATGACTGTCTGAACCAAACCCATGCAATTTCCCCTCCTGAAATAACTAATATGGGAACTGGAAACAACACTGGCAAGTATGAATGCCAGCAGCCAGAGAAGAGAAAGATTTGTTTCTTGTAACTGAGACTAGAAAACAGCAAGACTACATTTAGGCAATTTGGTAAAGGGGTCCTGGGGATATTTTGAAGGCCAGATAGCAGAATGCCATATTGTTTTTATCTGAACACAATGTTGGACTAGTGCTTTATAATACTTGCTACAGGCTCTTTCATACAGAGAGGAGTGATGGAGTTATGAACCTTCAAAGGAAGTAAGGAATGTAAGGGAAATGTAGTGAGTCATATATTTTCTTTCATATCAAAGAGAAAGAAATGCAATTACGGTTTACATGAACAGCTTTCAATATTCATATAGGTTCTCATGTAGGATGGAAGCTCTTCTGTTGCTTTCAGGGGACCGGGAAGCTGGTCCCTGAGGACCAGTGAGGATGGTTATGATACAGGGACTGTTGCAGCCAGACAATGGAGGCCGAAGAGTTGGACAAGCTTTTGCCTTCTCAAAACTGCTTTGTTCTCCAGACAGTGATTAATAGCAAAGATGCATCTTGCTGTCCATTGATGCCCTGGCCTATAACATCTGCTCTGCTGAGAGATTAGGAGTAGCCATTAGTAGCCAAACTCTCATGCTTGCATGGCTTGTATCCCAGCTGGTCATGAAAAGAAGTGTAACTTGTAGAGCTTCTCCTCCCCCTTGGCCAACCCTGCTTCACTCTGTGTCACTTTGTTTGAATTGTGAGACTGAGGGCAGAGACTGCCTTGCTTCGGATTGCTCTGTAAGCCCTTCTGGGAGCTTATTCAGCAGAATCACGGGGTAGACTGTCCCACACCAGCAGCAACAACATTTGGTACTGGGTCACCTGCCTTGCCCCAGCAGCTGTCCACTGCCAAGGTCTCCTGGACATGCTTCTCTGGCCCAGACAATGATGGTGATGAGGAAGAGGAGAAGGAGATGCCACCACTAACTTGCTCACTCATTCTTTGCTTGCCAAGCAAGTGACTGGAGTCGGTGATGAGAATGAAGATTCAACTCAAGAGCAGTCAGCGTCCATGCTGATGATAAGGTGAACCCACTGAGTGAGAAGACCTCTTGTGGGTGCCTTGCCCAAGGGCCCTCTTTGGAGGCCCTGCTTACTGTGCCCTCCGTAAAAGTGAAATAAGACAGGCAGCTGCTGCTTCTTAATGTTAAGCTGCCATCTAAGCTGGCTCTGTGATAGAAAAAGAGAATTGCAGAATTCATTAATAGGAGACACCAGTGAAATTAGAACACCAACTGTCAGGGAAATACACCTTATTGAGAAGATGTTGGTTCCAAGAGAGATACTTCTCCTCCTCTCCCCACCAAAAGGCATTCGCTCTGCCCTCAAGGTGGTTCTTGCCACTTGGGGGCTGGACAGTGGCAACATCATCTTAATTGGTCTACCCTTTTGATGTGATGCTGATTGTCTTATATCTGCCCCCATTGAAACCAGAGGTGGTCTTATTCTCACTGGTCTCCTGGCTGTTCGCTAAGAAATCTAACCCTGTCTCTTCTTCCTGGTCTAATTCAGATTCAAGGGTAGCGGACTTTGGCTTTGGGAGAAGCAGGCCTAGTCCTTACCTTGTGTTTGATTACCATCTGTTGTTGTTTCGTTCAAGTGCAGAAAGTACACATTCTGAATGGGAAAACGTACATTTTTGAAAAGTAGGCACCCAAATGAACACTTCCCTTTCATAGAGTAAATTATGAAATTTTTCAAAAACAAAAGTACATTTTTTTCCAAAAGCATATACTGTAGTTCGAACTTTGAATGCCACTCTGGGAAAAACGTGAGCTTTTCTGTTAAAAAGTGCTCTTCTTCAGAGGTACAAATGGGCAAATTAAATTGAAAAGTGGGCCAAAAAAATGAAAAATGGGCTGTTCTTCTATATTTGTAAATCGAATATCACTGAGAATTGTGGGGAGGAAAGCCACAGCATGTTATACTCTCCTTCCAATAAAAGAAGGAAGAAGAAGAAGAGTGGAGAGGAAAGCAAAAAATTAAAATAAACATGGGGGTGGGGGAGGGGGGAGAAGGAATGAAAAAGAAAAAAGAGGAAGGAAAATACCTAACTGTGATTGCTAATATGCTGCTGTTCAGGACAGCCAGTTCCTTTAGCGCACAAGCATGCTCGTTAGAGGCAGCAGCAAAATGGACCCCAGATGCCTGACATTTGTCTGACCACTGGCTCGTGTAATTTAACATTAAGAGTGGAGAAATAGATTTCATGCAGAAAACTGACCCTTTGCCAGTGCCACTCACTACCTGGGACTCGCATAACTAGAGGGATGACGGGAGGTCATGCTGCTTCCCTGCAGAATGTCTGCTGATTAGCTGGCACAAATGAACGGCCTGGAGTTCTCCTGCCACTTCTGGATTGACAGTTCAGCTGTCTCTGCCTTTCTGCCAGCAGCGAGTCAGTCTGGTCGCTGGCCTGGCCTCTGTATCGGGGTCCATCTTCCTCCCATTCACGGGCTTGGTCTCTGGCTCCCCAGCCCTCCTCCCCTGGCAGTGACATTCGGGAAGGGCTGGCTCTTTCTCACCATCTGGCCCCTGCAGCTCTGTGGCCTCTGCGGTGGCAGGATAGGTAACCGAATACAAGTTTCCTCCCAAACTGCAGGGCTAGCAGATGCCTTGTTAATAACAGTGATATTTGATGCCGATGCATCAAGGGCTGAGCACTTGGCCTCATGCATGACCCATGTGAAAGAAAAAGCTCGCAAGTCGGCCACGGCTGCACAGTGACAAGTCCACGTTGTGGACAGGTGAGAGGGTCAGACTAGGACTAGGTAGACTCGGGTTCAAATTCCCATAGCCATGAAGCTGACCGGGTCACCTCTGAGCCTAATCTCCTAGAAATCTATTTCGTCATTTATGAGGATAAATGCCATGTATGCTAGACATGTGATTACCTTTGGGAAGGAAAAAGGAAATACAAATAGAGAGGTATAAGACATGGGCAAGAGAAATATGCATCCTCCAGCCAGTCAACCACAGACAGTGGCCTTCTCCAACCTGGTACCCTCTGGTGCCTTTAGGACTTCCACTCTCATCTGCCCAGACCAATGTGGTGAATGCTCAGGAATGCTGAGAGTTGTAGTCCAAAGCATCTGGAAAGTCCCAGGTCAGGGAAGGTTGTTATACTGCCCCAGTGGCTTTATTCTGTGTTCTTGACCAGGCTTGGGTTTTGTTTTGTTTTTGGTAAAAGGCTCCTTGTTTAATATGCCTGCCCTATATAATTTGACACTGACATGAACAAATGAATTTTTATTTAAGAATTTATTTAATAGATGTATATATTGCTGAACATATTTATTATCCAAGTGGCTCATTATAATAGAAATTGCAATGCCATTAGATATATAAAATAGCTAAAATATAGATATAAAATGTTAAACATTAAAATTAATCAATACACTGTCAAAATTACAACCAGACTGGTCAGCCCATTCACTCAGGGAAAGCCTAAGTAAAGAACCGGGCCTTTAAGTGGTGCCTAAAGCATGATACAGTCAGTGCCTTCTGAACACCGGGGGGAAATCATTCCATAAAATGGGCACTACCATGGAAAAGACCTCGGTTGCTATGAGAGGGCAGCCCGCAGGCTGTGATATCACCAGCAAGACCTTCTCCGCTGAGCTTCATGATCACAGAGGTCTGTACTGGAACGGCCAAGCTGGAACAGCCCAAGATGTTGAGAGACAAGCAAGACCTTGTACATGGCCTGGTGGCCACTGCTCTTGCCTTAAGACCGGTGTAATTTGTGCCTGGCCAGGCCCTCCACTTCGCATCCTCACTGCTGCATTCTGCACCAAGGGCAGATTGCATCAAGGATCAAGCATGCGTTTAGTTACCCCACAGTGCAAAGCAACACATGGGAGCCTTCCAGATGTTGCCAAACAACAACTCCCTTCATCCCCCACCATTGGGCCATGCTGGCTGAGGCTGATGGGAGTGCAATGGCATCTGGACAGCCACGGTGCATGTCCCTAATGGAAGAACCACAAGCTTTCTCCACTGCTCACTTTACTCCTGATGGAATCTTCTTGTCCTGTTCGGCACAGCTAGAACTGATTTATGTAACAGCCTGGATGGTTAGGGTCTGTGTAGCTCATACACTGAATAGAGGTATTCAGCCTCTTAGATATTTCTTCAGAAGCGCTTGGGATGAGTTCCCCAGATTTGTGCCCATTTGTCAACCAGTGAGTGACCAGAAACATTCTAACACCATTCCTCTTCTTAGGCGTACTTAGGCAAAACACAAGCCTCAACACAGCATGTGATGTGTGGCATTTCAGGTCGATGGGAACCATTCCTGAGAGACAGGACCCACCTCTTGCCCTGCACACAGTTCCCAGGGCTGTGTGCATGCTAGGGGACCCCCTCTGAGTTTCAGAGAGCCCTTGTAACTGGACTGAGCATCAAGGCTGATCGCTGAAGCTGTCATTCCAAAAGGAGGCTAAACCAATCTCCCACAGTGCGTTCCTGGTTCAACTTTCTCCCAGGTGTTATTCTGGTGGTGCAGGAGCTTCGCAGAACCTCCACAAAATCAGTGTCTCTTCACTGGTTCTGGACTGACGTCACGCTTTCCTGAAATCACATCTTGCTTAACAAGCACTGAAATCCTGTTGATACATTCTGGAGATTCACCTGCTCTGGGTAATATGAAGTGATTGCCCAGGATGAAATTGAGTGCCTGCTCTATATCCACATCATAAGCCTCAAAGCTTTACCAGAAAAATGTGAAGATTTCTGTATAATGCAGTAAATCTAGATATTTGGACACAATTGGTGCTGGTTAATAAGCTATAAACCAATTAGAGACATAACATTAGAGGCTGAATTAGAACAGCACTGCCTCGAGGAAGAGAAATACATGTACCTCACATCATTTTATGTCTGCCATGCTTCCTGCTTCTTCAGTTATCAAATTATTTCTTTGTTGGTTTGGAGCGCCAAAAAAACCAAAAACAAAAAAAGCAATGTTTTGTGCATGTACACCCCTTCCTTCCTTTCTTATTTGCACTCTTCTGTGAGGGTATCTATGATGAAAAGAGAGAACTTTTTTTACTGCTTATGGTATGGGGAAGAATTTTCTTCCAAGTCACATTTTCATAAGAATTTACGAATGCACGATGCCAGTCAGAACACAACTACCCTTCCTTCACATTTCTCAAAAATTTTGCAATCCAGTTTTCCAGGCCACAGCTGTTTACAGTGCACACACTGGGAGGTGGGGGGGGGGGGGAGTGCACACAAAGATGCACCTGAAGTTTTGTGCAGACTTTTCTTTTTTCAAGTCACAATCAGATGCAGAAATGGGAATAAAGGAACCAACTGGGGCTGGAAAAGTGAGGAATTGAAATGGACAGATTCGGTCACCCCTGCGTATAGCCTGTGTAGCTTTTGCATAAAATGTGCAGGGAGATGCTGTGTTGGTAGCAACCTGACTTTGACAGGGAAAGCCAACTTGCCCCAAACTCCTTGGGAATGTAACGAGGAGGACTGGTCTCTCTAAAGGCCCAACTAAGGGTATGGAAGTCCCCATAGCATTAAGGATGAGCACGTGCCTTGCATGCAGAAGATATCCAATTCAATCCTGGGAATTTCAGTTAAAAGAAAGCTTGGTGGCATGAAAAACCCAACAAAGTTGTTGCCAATTAGAGTAGACATTTCTAGGACAGATGGACAGAGACTAACCTGCTATAAGCAGATTCTCACATGACAACCAGGTCTTTGTAGGCCAAGCTCAGCTTCCAGGCTCTGACTTTGAGGATATGCTAATGTCACTCAGTCTTAATTACCCCTCCTCAAAGGTGCTAATGTATGGCATGATTCCAACCCCCATCTTGATAAATGACATTTTTTGATAGCATCTTCCAGCAACCTGGCTGTTCAACATTTGCCAGTTTGTGAGCTTAATGAATGTATATATTGTTTAGCACATCGAAAGGTATATCTAAACAGTTTACAGAAACTGAAATGCAAATACATGATAATAAATTCAAAACCTCACCCATTAGAACTTTCAAAATGCAAAAGTCAAAGTGAAAAGCACAAGAATTAGTATTCAGACTAACTGGGTAGCACAATCACTTAGGAAAGGTTTGGGTGAAGAGAAGGATCCTGAACAGGCACTAAAAGATGACACAGTTGGCACCTCACGAATACCAGTGTGTGTATGTTGCGGGGGGGGGGGGGGAATTGATGGGCACCAACAAGGAAAAGGCCTGCTTCCAAGTTGCCACCAGATGGCGATATGCAGATCTTCCATTTGTAGATCATCAGATGAAATTGAGAGGAAAGCCAGAAAGCACCTTGTAAGCCTCTTTGAGTTCTTTGCAAGGGGAAGAAAGGTGGGTATAAATGCAAAGTTGGAAAAAGGCACTCTGTGTCACTAAACCCATTCACAGGGCTTAGCAATATTCCCCAAACACTACTTTCTGGAAGTGAAACCACTGCGACTGAGTAACTTCCATTCCAGTTCAGACCATCACTCCAGAGTATCAACATAAACTGTATCAAAAGCCATGGCGAGATCAAGAAAAATCAACAAAGTCATGCCCCCACCGTCATTTTCCCAATAAAGGTTATCATAAGGGTGACAAGGCTATTTCCATGCCAAAACTCAGCCTGAATCCCACCTGAAATGGATCCAGGTAATTGGTCTTATTCAAAAGTGTCTGGAGCTAGATCTTTCCTATAAAAGAATTACTTGTCACCAACCTAAAATCATTAAGATTTTATGGGTCCAGGGAGGACTTCTTCAGCTGTAGTTTCACCACTGCCTCTTTCAGAGGGCCTTGGACCCTTCCCTCCATGGTCCAACCTGTTCTCTCCCTGCTGGCTCTTAAAAACCAAGAGGAGTAAAGATCCAGTACAAAAGTGGTTTTGTCTGAGCTGGGCCAAAATGCATGCAAGAACATTGAACAAAGCTGTGCTTCTAAGTCCCTCGCCTGATTCATTTGCTGTAACACTGGACTCTGATGTGTTTAACTGTAGTACTTAAAGCTATAGTCTACCATAATGTACCACCAACAATAAAACATTTTCATACATATTCATACGTATTCATACATATTTATAAATACCAAGAACCACTGCAATATAGAAACAACACTAAAATAGCAAAACATGATTACAATACATAAATAGTTGCTTACATAGAATAGCGTAAGGCGATCTATCCCCCTTCGCTACATGTTTTGATATTTAATATAATTTTACTTTGCTGCCAAGGCAAAATTTGCTAGTTGGTTAGTGATGAATACCTCATTACCCACAAGCAACATTTGCATCTGAGCAAGGAAGCTCTATTTGACAAAGAATCGAGGAATACTAGAAAGAAATGTACGTTTATTTTGTGTACCATAGGAACACCCTAAAGTAGATAATGAAAAACATTCTTGGCCCCCACTCCCCAGATCAACAGATACAAGTTGTTGTATCTCCCTTCTAGGAAGGCTGAAGGCATGCCCTGAAGATGCAAATATGTAAACTATTTTCTTAAAGAAGCCACAGTAACCATTACAAAATAGGACTCCAATGTAAATGATATTTTATATACTGGATACCAGTAGGAAAATCACATTCGTGAAACAGTACAGAAATCCAAGCACTTGGAATAGAGGCAGATCTTTTCTTTATGCAGATGCTCTAATTATTTGTCCTTTTTTGGGGTGATTCATTTCCTCTTTTGGGCGGAAGGGCAACCCATATGTGGCCACCCTAATATTGCTCTCAATTAATCCCAGCTGACAAAGAGAGGTTAGGCATTGTAATGGTGCTTCATGAGCTCTGATTTAGATGGTTGCAGGGCACCTGAAAAGTTTCTTTGAACTTCTGACTTAACAAGAGATGAAACTTTACCATAAGTAGAACAGGAGTTGAATGGGAACAGGGTACTAAGCACGTTTCAGATCTCCCTGTTTCCATCATGTATCCCAAATCTTTTTGGTCTTCAGGTGTAGAGTAGTGGAATAGCAAGTTTGGAAAAGGTAGCAGACACCCTGCTCTTATTTGCTGAAGCAACTCAAGATCAAGGAACAGGTGAAAGGTGTTGGTTCATGGTTCTTTAGAAGACCCTAAAGATCAGCAAAAAAAAAAAAAAAAAAAGTGCCAAAGCCAATTTGGAATGTGAAAATCCTCCTGAGGAAGGGATTGAAGTGGCAGCCAGCAAAACAACAGAAGACAAAAAGTGGGTTGTCTGTAACCTGAGACTCACTCATTGGGAGCAATTTGCCTTGAACTCAATGGGATTCTGCTGCAAGTGAGCATGTTTAGCATTGGTCTAGAATTGTCTTCCCGAATAGAGATTGCTCCTAGCCACTAAGACTGTGCACTTCAAGACACTGTCCTTTAGTCCAAACGGCAGGCCTGCTGCTTCTCTTCCTTAATCTCTTTCTCCTACCTTTGTTCCTTGCCCTCATCTGTCTTTCTATTATCTTTCTTTAAACCTTCAACAACAAAATGGTACACTCATGCAGCATCCCACACTGCAGCCTGATGGTCCTCTCTTTCTGACGGGGGCCACATTTCCTCATGGGGGGGGTCTGCTGGGGGCTTGTGCTGCTGGTGAACAAGGCTGCAGGGGCTGCCTTACATTTATAGCCCCCCTTTGTCCTCCTGCAAGGAACCTGGGACAGGTTACAGAGTCCTCTTTGCATCCTCAGTTGGTATCTCTTTGAGGAAGGTTAGGCTGTGACTCAGTGACTAGCCCAAAGTCAGCCAGGCAGCTTCATGGCTGAACACAGCACTCTCACCACTATAGCACACTGTCTCTCCTCTCCCCACTTCTCTAGCCCACCCTTTCTCCTGGTCCCCTTATATCATTATCTCTGGCAGGATTTATGTCTTTCTCTTTCTTACATCTCATTTTCTCTATCCTCCCCGCCTCCATACTTGATACCTGCTTTCTCTTCTGCTATCTACCTTCCTCTTTTTTGCCCTCTCTCTGACACCCTTTTTCCCCTCTTTCTGCCAACTTATTTTCTCTTGCCCCCCTTCTTCTCTGATGTTCCCCTTTCTCTTTTGCTTTCTACCACCTCTTTGTCTCCCTTCCTATTCGACACCCCCTTTCCCCTCTCTCTTTTCCTACCTGTTGCCTTTGGCTGCCAGGGGAAGGACAGATTGCTTTTGCAAGAGAGTCAAAGCGTAACCAATCACATGCAGAAGGCTTTGGCCATTGGGCCAAGGGCCACTGAATGCCCACCCCTGTTCCAAAGGGTCAGAGATGTCAAAAAGCAGCTTGAGTTATACACACCCCAAATTCTCCAGGGGCCATCATTGACAGAGCCCATTTGAAGTGGAATGGAGATTGAGATAGGGATTGTTTGGGGGTTTTATCGACATGGGGAATAAAACTGGAAAAGCTTAGTGCTACTGTTTTTTAAAAAAACAACAACGATCAGACCTTCCTGATGTGACAGCCAGAGAAAAGGCTACCCAGGGAGCTAATTCACCTGCTCTTTTTATTTTTATTTTTGAATCAAAAAGCCATCCTAACAACTTTGTGCGCTTTCACTTCCATTTGTGAGCACAGCAGGAAAGGAGGTTAATTGTTGCTACAAAAAGTACGGCTTGGTCTCTGAAACATTGTGCTATCGAGCAGAGACACTCTGCTTCGACTCGTGCATTTTAAAGGCAGTTTAGGTGGCTGATATCAGTTGCAGGCAGGCAAAGCTGGTGCCGGAGGTGAACGGCTGCTTGCTGCAAAGGTGCTGCTGAAGCCCTCTGTGCACTTGCTAAGCAGTGGTACTGAAGTGTGCAAAATGCATGACAGGCCACGTCCTCAGGTCATATCAGAGCTAACTTTTAGGACAGGATCCTGTTCTTGCTCCGGGGCTCCAGAGCAAGAGAGGATTGCCTGCAGGTGTCCTGGATTAAATTGGGCTCCTTGAAGACATCGTGCAGATTTAAGAACTATTCCACCTTCAGTCTGCCAGAATCTGTGGTTCAGCCAATACCTTATAAGAAATATTAAGTGGCAATCTGAATGTTCATAGAAATGGATAATCCAAATGTTTGTAAAGGAACTTCATCTAATCTAATGAAGTTCCTTTACAAACTGTTGGCATTCGGTCCCACCAATAGTCAGTTGGGCTTGTTGTCTTGCAGCATGACTAGATTTGATAAACCTCTGGCCATCTTTTGGCCATAATTTGCAAAATCTCTCCTCACAGAAGAAGCTTCTGTCTGGAAAAGCCTCAGAAGGGCTAATCTTTATAAATCTAGTAGCCTCATTGGGAAGATCAGCAATTTGGATACCTTTAGCTGTCTCACTTTATGGTAGGACCTCAGGTCATGAAGACAAATCCAGCCCAGTTGGGGTCCCACTCTGAACTTCTGGTGTTCCCTAGAGGGCTATGGCTCCTTTTCTTCCCCAACCGCTGATCCAAGCTTTTGCAAAATCTCTCCCTATTCTTGTAGATGGGAATGATCCTACTCAGGCTTAGGAACCAATATATATTTTTTAATCACACCTGCTTCTTTGGCCCCTTCAGAATTTCTTTGAAGTGGAACTCTGCCCTTGGGGTAAAAGACCATCAGGGTCCCTGCTGTACAGGAAGTGTAAGAAAAGAAGGTTGTTCCCCATGTAAAACCTGTGAATGAGGAGACTGCTGTATTAAATAGGATCTTAGCAGCCCATGGACCTTTCCCAGAAAATCCTAGACAGCCTCTGATTATGTCTGTCTTCTCAGCTTTCGCCAATCTGGTTCTTGTCAGGCAGTCTTCATCTGACCTGTCCATGTGATGGAATATGTATGAGTGTGCAAGTGTGTGGGGGGAAGTGCATTGATGTGGCTTGGCCAGCCACTGAGAACAAAAGCTCAGCTGGCAAATGGCCACTGTTCTCCTGAACCAGAGATGATCTCTATACAATGGCTGCATTCAGCCAACATGACAAGCAACACTTCACGGTTACCATGGGTTTTTTTACCACAATATATCTGACAATCAAGTGTTTTCTACTCTATCATGACTTCCATCCTTACTGAAGCCTAACCAAATTACAAGGCAGGTATAGAGTCCAAGGCCAAGATCAACCACACTCTTGCATGTCCAATCACTATGTATAGGTGTGAAAGATGGATGAAAGCTGTCAGGAAGAAAACTGATGAGCTCAAAGCATAGTGCTTAGGAAGATCTTTGCAAATACCTTAACAAGTGTGTCCTAGATCAAATCAAGCCAGCAGTTTCCTTGGAAGCAAAAATGGCAAACCTGAAATTGTTGTACTTTGGGTGCATCATGAGATGTCAAGACTCTAGAAAACAATATTGGGAAATTGAATATAGGGAAACTTGAAAGCAAAGGAAGAAGGGGAAGATCAAATATGGATGGATTGACTCCATAATGGAAGCCACAGCCTTGAGTTTACAGAAGCTGAGCAGGGCTGTAAAGAGTGTGTTCATTCAAAGTGTTCCCATAAGTCAGAGATAACATGCTGGCACATAACAACAAAATCATTTTCATAGTAATTGGTTAGTTGCTCACTCTGGAGGAGATGAAACTGCTCCAGGGATGATCTCCAGTGGAGAAGGATGAACATCCCCAGCGGAGGAGATGGATAATAACAAGTACAGGTGTCAGGCTGGTAGAACGTGCATTTGCACCATCCTTTGAAAAACTCACAGAGGTTCCTGACTTACCCTTTCTAAGTTTGGCAACGGAAGACATCATGGAAGACACATCAGATATGTTGTCACTGATATTTGTAAATTATCCTAATAAATTATGTTTGCTACCCTCGCAGCTAGTAGCTGTGTGTGCGCCAGGTCATTTGCCGCTTTCCTTTACCTTCCTCCTCTTGATAGCACTCTGACCATATTCAGTGAGATAGCCAGCACTAGGTCTGAAAACCCAGTGAAGTCCGATTCTGCCTGGTACTGTCTGGTTCTGCCCACCCCAGTCCAGTGGATTTTCTCTGGCTCTGTCAGATGCTGCCAGAGTCTGTCCATCACCCACCAACTTCCATGGAAATCCTGCTTTTCACAGTTCAATCACGAGGGGTTGTTATCCTTTTACATCAAACCCTTGGGAGAAGAGGAGGGGTGGCCAGGTTAGCTGGCTCCTGATCTCTGATCAAAACCACTAGCACTGGGACAGCGGTGCTGCATCATGCACAAGAAACATGGAGGCTGATGCCAGAGCCGATGGAGGCACTTGAGGGAAAGGCTGCGGTTCCCTGGCCCACCAACTCCCACCAGCCTTATGTACGAGGTGCATTACTCACTCCGGATGGAATTGAATTAATGGCCTGTTTGTTGCAGAGACCACAACGGCGTGTTTTCCTCTCATTGCCTCATGCTGCAGCAAGCATGCCTGCCAGTTTCCTTCTGATTTGATTTACATTCCCGGGAAGTGCTTAGAGACTTTATTGCATTTAGTAATGGCATCACTTATTTGGGCTGCTTGCATCATATGCCAGATTTAGCATTTGCTGCCCTGTTTCCATGGGAACAGATTGTGCTTAAGTATAGGTGAGAATGGCGAGTTAATTTTAAATGCGAAAGGTGTGTGTGTGTGTGTGCGTGTGTGTATGTTGGTGGAGGACAGTGCAAAATCATCTCTGGAAATATACTTCACAGAACAGTCCTGGAAGTTCAAACTGGGTTTTGTGAACAAGTTCCTGCAGCCAATTTAGCACCTTGAGATCTTGGTGCCCTCATAATACAAATGCCATTTTGGCTCCAGTTGTAAGCAGGGGTGGCAAAAAGGACAATGTTTTGCATTTTCCTCTATTAGGCTTCGGGACAATTCATATGTTCCTTTTTTTAGGGGCACACCAAAGACTGCTGACCCCTTAGGCATGCGTGAATGCAACAAGCTTGTTTCTCAGCAAATATTTTACCGATGTAACCATTTGACTGATTATTAGGGTTGTGATCGGATTCTGTAATCAGCATTCCCTTTTGCAAACTTGTTCTGCAGCTCTGCCAGGCCTGCATAACTAGCGGCACCCCAAGCCAAACCCGGGCACCAGACTGCCCCACTAGGGACAGTAGAGCTTTCCTGTGCCTACTGCCTTGCTGAAAAGCAAGTGTGATTGTTAAGAACCTGCCGAGCCCCATGGATGGTTGATAGTGCGCCCCTGACATGTACTTGGCAGTTCCTGAATTGTTCAAGCCCCCCCCCCCCGTCACAACATCACTCTTCCCCATCATGGTGTCCTCCTATAGGACATACCTGGCTGGCCGGCATTAAGCCCAGGAAGGCTAGTCTTGTACTTAAGTCTTATCAGCGTAATCAGAGCCTGCCTTCGGTCAGGGATTTAGAGGAATCCCTCTCCCAAAGCTCCTAGCCCAACCTCCAGGTAGCTCAGCCACCCAGGTAAGCACAGGGACCACCTGAATTCAAATGTACCAATAGGCAATCATGGTGAGAATTTCAGCCCAGTAGGCTGCTGCCATCACTACCTGGTCATCTGAGGCTTAAAAGAGGACACCACCATTCACTCATGATCAATTGCCCCTTCGCTGTGATTGAACTTTATTCTCAAGAACAAAATACAGTTTTCCCACCTCCTTGTCATGCTTAATTGGGCTGAGTGTGCCAGGTCTGGACCCTTTGAGTCCAACATTCCAGTTGGTCATACTGGCTGGGAATGATGAGAGTTGCAGTCCAACACACCAGCAGACCAACAGGTAGGGAAAGGGGCTTGATATTTCTTAATCACTTTGCTTATCTTCTCATTTCTACCGCTTCAGTCACAATCATCTTTCTCCTGTTGCGGTTCTGTATAATTACATCTCAGGCAAGTGGAACGAGCTGTCTATCATACTCAAGGTCGTCCTCCTATTTCAGATGAATGCCATCTTGAAAGCAAGAATCTAAACATGTCCTAAAGATCCTGCTCTACTTCTTGGAACCTCCTTTCACGAGCCAAGTTCCAGGCCTTTCGAAACAGGATCCTCAGCTGCCGCTGCAGAGAGCTTAGTCATCCAGCCCCGTTCAACACAGAAACAAAAACCAAGTGTACAGCCAAACAATCAGGAAGCTGTTATGTGGCCCCAGAATGGCATGCAAAGCCTTTAAGCCAGAGGTACTGAGCAACTGTCAGCAGTTTCATATATGCTGGGCTTTTACAATTTCTCAGTACGCTTCAGTCCTGGGGAGGGGGGTGAATTGTTACCTGAAGGCTTTCCTGGTCGGAGTATGAAAACCTGTATAAAGTTAACAACAGGTCAACAACCATTTGACACAGCAAACTACTCAGATGCTACTCCTAGTTCTCACTTTCCTGGTATCTGCTTAATCATTGCCCAGCTCCAGCCATTTAGGACAGTCTGGCTTTTTAAGTTGCTGTTTTCAGTTTTCGAGGCAGTGGAGAAACAGGAGACAGACAAATGGATCAAGTAGGCCGGGGTGGACAGAAGGTCAAGTTCCCAGAAGCTCCTGCTGGCACAGGCAACATTCAGGAATGGTGGGCAATCAACTTTATCCACTCCTGGAATAAGGGAACCTTAATACATTTTTTTCAAATGCTTTTTCTAGCCTTATGCATATTTGTTACAGTCCTTATAGATTTTATTGTGAGTCCCCTCAAATATAGTCTTGTCTGTAAGAATGCAGCCTGCTGCCCTTTGCCTACCCATGATTTGAGACTTTCCCAAGACACTTAAATAATATCAACACTAATGGTGGTAAGCTAGTCACTGGAAGTGGTCCCTCCATCATGCCCATATGGAAAAATATGGAATGAGAAGTAAATTTTCCCAGTTGGTGTGTTTTTTCCCAGAAGGTTAAGAGACAAGTCATATCTAAGGAATACTAAGTGTGTCACTTTGAGTTGCATGAATCTTTTTTGCAAAAAAGACCCATAAATCTTATGGCCATACAGCATGTGGGAGGAGGATTAGAGCAGGACTGTGAGAGAAGTATAGACCAATCCCCAGAGCTGACAAAATTCTGCCAAAATTTCCCTCTTCCCTAAAGTGGCTATTTGTGTGGGTATGAAAGCTCCCATTTGGTATCCACTCAAATCGCGTGGGATACGGTGGAGAAAAGGTTTCCATTGGCACCAAAAGGTGGTGCACCAGTCAAGGAGGCGTGACTCAGCAAAGATCAAGTTCCTTGAGGTTCTCCAAGGGACAACTCATATCTTGTTTGATTCAAGTCCATATCAGAATGCAAACTTTGCTCCCTTTGCAAACCTTTTCCATGCAAAAATTGTGCAGTTTTTCAGGCATGTGTTCCCAAATGTTGACACATCTGTTCACATTTCTCTCCTGTTGATTCAAGCATGTTTGTGTGCACTTGCAAAAGCATGCATTTTTCAAAAGAGTACCTTCAGATTGAAAGAGGTTCTTTGCCCCTGCTCTGATCATTGAGATTACTTCACAGCTCATTGAAAATCTGGAAAAGGGTAAGACCAGTACAACTGCCTCTAAGCTGCGGCGAAGGACTACAGATGGCCTCTTCCCCTCACAGTTGTGGATGGCACATGGTCAGATTTTAACTAGGCATTTCACTGACGTGGGTCATCTTTTTCTACCCAGATCCATCTTGACTTATCAAGAGATTGCTTGACATATTCAATTACTGTTTTCTAATTTCACAAGCTCTTTACTAGTGTCAGATATAAAGAATATTGAAGTACAAATGCATACAACACTAATTATGTTCTCTTAATAATGGGCTCTTAATGGGACTGTTGCATGCTTCAGCTACATAAATGTCCCTGCTTATCATATTAGTTTCCATTATTATTAATTAAAAAAGCTTATTAAGGTTTCTGCTACAAAATGCCCTGCCTAGATAGTTCTGGAAAATAAGTGGAAATTAAAGTTAAAAAGAAAGAGAAAATAGAATTAAGTAGTTCTGTTAGTAGAGAGAATGTTTCACCAGGGGAAAAAAAGCTAATGAATGATCTAATCTGGAAAAGAATCTGCTACAATCCTTTCCGTCACCCAGTAAGGTCCAAAGTATTTTGCACATATTTTCTGGTGACACATTCTGAGGATAGTTTGAATACTGATGCTTGTCACTTCAGCAATTTCAGAGTAATGCTTTTAACTTCAGCGATTACTAATTTAAAATATTTGCCATTGCACAATGTGGCTTTGTATTAAATATTAACTACACAATTTTCAATAATGAGCTTTTGAGATGGAACAATATCTGCCAGTGATGTCCCATTTGGAAGGAACATATTTTATTTTAATACCATGGAGCTGTTGCTAATGTAAACACTGCATTTTCTCTTTCTCTCTCACTTCCTTCTTATTATATAGTTATAGAATTCATGTCAGTCACAGAAGCACAAACCATGAACGTGTCAGAAAGTTAAAATCCAGATCTAAGAATCGTTTGAAAATATTGGTAACAAGCTAAAAGATGTCACCATCCCAGGGTAGTATCATCTCAAACACTGGATATAAGATGGGTTTGAAAACTGCAGTCTTTTCAGCGCCTCCCTGGTAAGTGTGGGAGAAAATATAACAAGGAGAAATCTAGGAAGCTAAGCTGAATTGACTCTGTATTGAAGCCCTGCTGTTAACTCATCCATTGCCTTAAGCTAAAAGGCGAAGAGACAAACGCCACTCTTAGAACACATACAAATTATCTCACCTTTCTGTTGGTGTCCAGTTTCTTTCTCTTCTCCTTTCTTCCAATAAAGCTACAACCCTGGGCTAGGTAAGCTGTAGTCATCTTGTTTCATTTCCCCTAGTGCTTCTTCTGCTACATTAGACCCAGAAATGGGTGAGACCATTGCTTGATTTGCTTATTTGAGAAGAACTTAACAAAATTCAAATGTTGCTTCATATATGAGACAAAAAGATCTTGAGAATTAAAAAAATCAAGGCAAACATGGGGGAAGGTCCCCTCCATGTAGGGAATAACTTAGCTAAAAATGCTTGTATAGATTGGTGAGAATCTTGCTAGGTCGGGTTTTTGTTTTGATTTTATGGGGGACTTAGTAAAGTCCTGTTGATTTCAGTGGATCTCCACAAACCACAACTAACCCTGCATCCAGCTCCTTAATTTGAAAGTAATACCTTTCACATGTCCAGAACTCCTTTCAAAATGTGTAGACTACATAGCATAAACAGTATGTATGTATGTATGTATGTATGTATGTATGTATGTATGTATGTTTGCATGTATTTATTTATTTGGGGTATTTCTAACCTGTCCAATAACTGTGGGTCTCTGAATGGCTTACAAAACAGTAAGCCTGCTCAGGAATGTATGCACACAAGGAAGTCGGATCAATGAAATTATTTCAGATTGCAAGACTCCACTTGGATTTGTCCTCTGCTCATGATCCACCGTTGCTCTTTTGTAACACACTGGCATAACCTCCTCCTCCTGCAAGCTACGCAATGCCCCCACAATGTTCCCGCAATTGCCAACTAGGCCCTCGCTCACTGCTACAGGGCTACATATTTAGAATCATTGCAGCTCAATCTCCAACTAATGTTGCTATAAATTGTGCTTGGGAAATAAAAGCTCAATGAGCCAACTAGCTTGTAAATAAACATGTGGCTCAACATTCAATATCCTGGTTTAAAAGAGAAAATTTTCCAGCTTCAAGTAAAAGTGTTTATTTTCATTGATCCTTCAGGCTGTTTGATGTGAGGATACCTCATACTACAACTTAATTGATATCTGACCTTTTCTCCATCTGTTCTGTACCGCAGAGCACATGGTCTCTCTTGTAATTACATTTGTGCCATAAAAGATCTAAATAGTTATTGACAATAGAATGTGATCTTTACTGCTCCTTAATCCATCAGCCAACTATGGATAGCTGATGCTATAAACCTAACATTGTAATCCACTGAGAAGTCAATTCACTCAAGTTTTCTCTCCCTAGAAGCTGAATACATCTGTGTACAAGTGTTCTCACTAGAGCCATGTACAAATGACATCTTGAAAGGCTCTACCATGTTAATTAGCAGAGATACTGCAAGTGATGGGCATTGTAGCAAATTTCTTAGGAACAGCCATATTCTCTGTGAGAACTTGGCCGCTGCACTGGCAGGAACCCACCTTCTTGCATCCTAAAGTTTGTAGTGTGCTGCCACTGCGACTGGTAAGAACAACAATGTCATGAGATGCTTGGCCACCAAGTTGCATGCTCTGCAGGTGGAGTATATTAGCAGGGAGTCTGGAGGATTTATTTAATAGAATGCAACAGAAGTAAAGTCATGTTGATTTGAAAGTGGCTCTCCATATTGAATCTGAGCATGACTATGGAGGGAACAGAACTGGTACCAACAGGCAAATCAAAATTTGTAACATTTTGCCTAATGGTATTGTGGCTTGGAAACACAAAACTGCATGGAACCTCTCCCAAATGCAACCTATCTGGTCACTACAATCAAGAACTGGGGCCTGCCCCCAACTCCCACCTCCAAAGGATGCTCTGCTGGTGGCAAAAGGAAGGGCTTGGTCAGTGGTAGTCCCCAAATATGGAACAAGATCCCCAGTAAGGCCCACCTGGTGCCAATTCTATCATTTCAGTGCCAGGTTTAGAGTGTACCCTACAAGAGGGTATTTAATTAGCTTAAGAGTATATTAGGTCACTATTGTAGCTTTGAAATTTGGTTTTAACTTTGGCTTTTAAATTTTGTAGTGCAGTTTTTATAATGTTTTACTGTTACCTGTATTTTATATTGTATTTCTATTGTAATTTATGTGCTGCTGCTGTACACCACCTAGAGAGCTCATTTGAGTGCAGGACTGGGACTCAGGCAATCTGGGTTCTAGTCCCCACTCAGCCAGCTGAGTGGCTTTAGGCCAGTTACAGACTCTCTGCCCAACCTACCTCACAGGGTTGTTATGAGTATGATACTGAGAACCAGAGAAGAATGATGTGAACCACTTTGAGTTCTTTGCAAAAAAAAGATGGAATATAAATCAGAAAAATAAATATTGGGTGGTATAGAAATAAAATTAGTACTGGTATTAGTAATTTACTACTAATAATATTAGTATTGAAGACTGGTAACCCTTGGAATCAAGGAGCCATGAAAACCTAATCTTGATCACTCAATTGATCTTCAATTCTGAAGTGCCTAATCCAAATAAAGATCCAGTGGATGGGATCCAGACTAAGTTAATTGAATTAAGGTCCTAGTGATCAATAATGCAACAAGTTAGTCTTGACTTTAGTGCCACTGATTTGAATGGACACTCTGTGCAGATGCACCTACATCCAACTAAATCCAGCCTTGCAAAAGGTTTGTGTCCGGAAACAGTGGTCTAAGGGCATGATCTTGTGCTAGTTGAGGAATGCTGGGAGTTGGAGGACTTTCTGATTTATACAAGCAAAGAATTGTGCCATAAAGCTCTAAACTAGCCCATACAAAACTTACTTCAGACCGGGTCATCTGAAGCAGCAGAAATTTCAGCTTGATTGTTGGTTTGATCAAATAAAGCCACCTTAAGGATATCTGGCTGAATTCATACAATAATTCCAGATGTAGTCCTTGTATCAGTGTCTCTTTATTATGACAAGAGAGATCCAAGCTCAAGAATAACTTGCAGATTCTCATACCTTTAGGGCTGGGATCATTAAGGATGGATCATTTATTCCTGAGGGATAGCAACGTTAAGGCAGACAGTATTATATCTGGATTTCTCTGGATGTAGAATGGCAAGATAGATGCAGAGGAGGCTGTTTGACCTGACTGAACTAACAGATGTGCGTTCGTATCTGCAATGCATGGAGCTGCTGTTAAAAATGACTCAGAGAATTTCAAAAGGAAAATAGGTTGGCTGAGAACCAAAGATTAATGTGACGCCAAAGAACCTGGAATACATTTCCCTTGACGACATTCCTGCAGCCATGCAATTTTTCATGTATCGAACATGTCTGCTATTGTTTGAGCTTGTTTTTGTCATAAAGCAACAGCAGAAGATCTAAATTCTGCTTGAAGATATGCTCATTGTAAACATGGCATGGCAAATTCTGCTTTGTTGTCCAGGAACTAAGATCTGGAATGATTCCATTGACTTCTACAGGTGGAAGGCAAGTGAAGATGAAGCTCAAGCTAATGGCAGGATGGCTGTAAGTAAGATGTAACAGCTACAAGACATTTTAAATATACAAATACATACTTGCTGAGCTCAGCTGGTGAGGTTTCAAGTGCCTAAAGTCTAAAGGGCAAGCAAGCTTAGGGGGCTCTGGGAGTTTTGGAGGAATGAGTAGAATGAATGAAAGCAGTTGCAGCCAGAAGGCAAAGTTGATGCAGTTAAGTCAAGCAGTAATCCGATTTAGTCAGATTAGGGCCCATCCATTTCAGTAAGGTTCCGAAGACTTGAGGTATGATCCTGTGCTTGGCTAGCTCAGGAATGCTGGGAGTTGTAGGGCTTTTTTCTAAGTATGCACAGAATTGCACTTTTAATGATAATATGGATGGGGACAGTCAGTACTGCAGATACCCAGTTACCCTGCTCTGCTAATAAATAGGGCTTGGTAGGCCTGCAAAACCCACTTTCTGATTCAAAGTACCACATATGCTGTGCAGACAGAATAAATAAAATTAGTCTAATTAGATCAATACTTGTTTCTGTTTCTTCACTGTGAAGGGTCAAAGACCTAGAGGACTGGATTCAGAGAAGCTTTCTCTAATAGATAAAGTTCTCAGGATCCATCCCATAATATTTATTGCTTAATTTCTGTTTACTTATGCCTTAGTTTCCAAAATTTCACCAAATATCATCCATGGACTTTCATAGTTATAAACTTGTGGGAAATGAACCCTGCCCCCCCCCCCCCCGCCCAAGAGAAAACTGCTGATATTCTCAGGATGCTCAGTTCTGTGCAAGAGACAGAATCAATAATTATGGGAGTATAGAATATAGGTACATGGTCTTGGAAATGTGGGAAATGTCAACCAAATATTAAATGTACTGATCAAAATTGACAAAAAGGAGAAAAATGCTAAGTTAAAATTGACAAAATGATAGTGTTTTCTGCAATAAAAAACCATGATCAATTCAACTAAAAATGCCTTCAACGTTTTTATTTTAAATCTCTACATTTTGGCTGAAGAAAAACAGGTTGGGAGACACCCCTTTAAGTACAATAGGATGTAAGCAATGGAAATAGTAATAGGATTCAAGCTCCAGTATCAAAATGTTCTGCTTCCAAATTTAGTGAAATTGGGCTCAACCGAAATCACTGGGGGCAAGTTGCTCATGACTCAACTCTTGGTAATTTCAAGGGGAACTAAGTTAAGCTAACATGGCTTGGATCCAGCCCTATGCAGTCCTATTGTTTTGCTTTTGGAAGGCTTATCACTTCCAAAAAAAGTGGACTTGAGTCACACAGTGATTATTTGAATGCTGTAGCTTGGTGATTTGATGCATCTTGTCATGTTCACTAGGAGAATAGTTTGATTGCGATTGACTTGGGTCCTAAAAGGGATAGCTGGCACCTTGGCTAAATTTGGCAAGGGTTACCAAACTCCAGGCTTCCTAGGCTACAGTTCTCTTCTGCCCTATCTGCCTCCAGGCAAGCTGCTTTGCCAGAACACCCTGCGGATCTCTAGGTATCCTAGAGGAAGTTACTGACTGGGGCATTCCAGTATGGCAACATGTCCATATGCCCCACTGAAGGATGGTGTGGAGAGCAGAGGAAAGGATGATCTCCCACCCTTGTCCAAGCACATCCTCATCTCCATGCAGAGGACTCCTGCAAGACTTGTCTTTCCTGCAGAGAGGAGGCCCATACTCCCCACCCACCTCCATGTCCATCTCCAACATGCTGCTTCTGGTCCTTGGAGGTGCCCTCTGCTGGAAGAGCTTTAAATCCACAGCAGCTGGTGGAGGGAGAGAGGCTGAGCCACTGCCACAGTTCCCATGAAGCAGGCACAGTGAAGAACAGAAGGAAAACCTGCTCCACTGTCCTGCCAGCCCCAACCCACCAGCTCACTGTGCCACCGGTGGGCCAAGGGAAGTGATGCTGTCCACCTGCACTTTAGCACAAACCCGAGACCCTGGGGCAGCCATGGACTCAAGCACCCTGCAGTGCCAAAGAGCCTCCCAGTTCTCTGCTTCCTGGATTGATTGATTAATGAATGAATGACACAGCATTTGATCAAAAAGAGAAGAAGATTCTTTTTTACTTCTGCTAGAAAGGCCAACCAAAATATTGGTCCTTGGGGAGTAGCAACATTTGCAGAACTGCTGTCAGGAAGTATTAAGAGTCAAAATGCAAACTCCAGTCAATAACAATTAGTTTTAATGTTTAATGCTTTCACTCCTTTTAGACATTGGTTGCAAGGCTGGAAGATACGCTGCAGTCACTCTGTCAGTTTTCTTCTGCAGTCATGAAGACTAGAAATAGCATTTCAACACCAATAAAAACAAGTCCGTTTTTATCAGTGGAAGTGGAAGGACTGAATAAAAACACAACTGACTTTCTGTAGTTAGTAATTCTGCTGGAGCCTGAATAATTATCAAACAATTACTTTGGAATGGCTTTGGAATCATTACTTTGGAAAGCAAAGTAAGAAGAATGGAAGGCAGCTCCTCCTCTGAGTTACTTGAGACTTGTGTACTCTGAAGATGGGCAGAAGGGGAGATGCTGAGGCCAAGGACATTATGCCTTCAGCTCCTGGAGAGACCTACCATCAGCTGAGGAAATGATATTCTCCTGGGTTGAGAGGGGGCAATAGCTCTTTGTCCCAGCATTTAAACAATGTAAGCAACCTTAAGTGCCTAGAGAGACAGGTGATACAGGAAAGTAATGAATTAATAAATTAATACACCATAAAGTGAATACTATTTTGAGATCGATTATGGAAGTGCCTCAGCAAAATTGAGTGTGCTTGTTAAAAAGGCTCCATGGACCAACTTGTACCTTATACAGCAGGTCACTGAAGTGTTATGAGACAGTTGTAAATATCCACAGCTAATGACATCGATGTTACTCAGTGCCTGGGGTCAAAATGCTCCTGTCTTCTCTTGCGTTCTGTTTTTAATCATTCAAGTGGACATCGCACATTATGCAAAACAAATGAATGGTGATGGTCTTCCCTTTGAAGTATTTTGGAAAGCACAGCACTGTTCTCCTGGTGGCATGAAGAACAAAAAAGCAGATGTGTTCACAGGGAATAGAGGAGATGATCCAATAATTGCAACAAGAGCTACTGAAATTATAGCCCTGGCACTTCACCTTCTCTTTGCAGCCTTCCTTAAAAAGAAAAGACAGCAGGAGCTACACCACCATTGCAAATCCACTCAGTGGCTTGTGCCAGCTCTCTCTCCATTTATAAATTCATCACCTGCCCAGGATCCCAGATGAGGTTTGCTGCTGCTGCTGCTGCTACTACTACAACATACACACACACACACACACCCCTCTCTGTCACTCAGAGTTCAAGAGCTTGATGAATTTTGATTATCTAGCGGAGTTTTCCTGCTGATGAACAACACACCTTAGCAAGTGAAAAAGTAATTATTTATTTAAACATGGGTAAATAAATCTGTCATCCTTTTGCTTCCTTGCTTTGAAAAGCATGCTTCAGGAGCCAGTGTGGCATGAGCTCTCAATGGTTTCCTAATTAGACCAGACATGTTGGAGAAATCTGTACATGAGGTTTTTTTTTTTTTTAATGAAACTGACCCACAGATTACAACCAGCTTTTTCTGAGTCATATAGATTCCATGGATTTGTAGACCTTTTTAAAACTTTCTGTAATTTTATGCAAATTTAGTCATAGAAAAATACAAGTTAAAATTTACTAACAATGTCCCTCTGGACTAAAGTGTGAACATGCAAAGCTTGGGAGGATTTGAGTATTGGGGGGTGGGGGGATATTTTTGAAAATGCAAATTCCAAATGTGGATTTGTGGAAATGTATGTGAATGCTTTTGTGTAAAATCTGATTCCTTCAATGGGCAGGCAAAGAAACAAAAGAAGGATAATGAAGGGACAATTTCCAAAACATGATAGAGCAGATTTAGTGAAGACAGTACAACCTCAATTTCAAACCAAATTTAATATTAACTGATAAGAGCAGTCATGGTTTATTTTGTCCTACCTTACTAGCCTCTGCAAGGATGATTGAACAACAATGGATAGTGCCAAGTTTTATTTTCTTATTAAGCTTTGGGCAGCATAAAATGTAATAAGGAAATGAATATTTTGCTGGGGAACTTCTTTTCTCCAACAGCTGTTCAACTCAGAGGAGCAAGGAGGTCTCAGCTGGCTGGCAGGTGCCTTCTTCAACCCTGCTAACAAAAAAGTCCCTGCATTTTCGCCCCGTGTGCCTTGGCTCCACTACACTGAATGACCTCTGGACTATGGGAGGCAGACAGAGAGAGTTTAAGTCTTCCTCTCTGCCATGGTCTTGACCAAAATGTCCTCCCTGAAGCTGCCACTTGCATTTCAAAGGAAGCTCCCTTTAGTGCTTGGCTGGAAATGCAAACAGCTGTTTTCAAGAGGAGATTTTAATCAGGTAAATGACAGAGAAAACTATTCAAACTCCCTGCCCAAAGTCTCTTATGATTGTTTCTCTTCAGAAAAACCATGATACTGATGAGGAAGGGGTTAATAAGAGAGTTTAAGTCTGAGCAGAGAAAAATGATTAAGAATGCAAATGGCCACTGTGCCCAGTAGATGAGAAAGAAGTTGCAAAGTGTCCTTGTTGATAAAGGTGAAATAGCAATTGGGAAATGTAAATATTCTTTGGGTTCCAGCTGGAAATGCAAATGTGCCTGCTGCAAAAAAAATCACAAGTTCACTGCGAGAGAAGTGACTCCTTCCAGCTGTTAACCAATCAGAAGAAAGAAGGTGCTCCAAAAGTGCATAAAGCATATTAGGTTGCAAGCATTCTTTCTTATTACCTTCCAATAGTGTTAACCTCTTGCATGCAAGATGATAAAGCTTCCCATTAATAGTTTGTGTGGCAAGTACTTTTATTTTGTTCAGATCTCCTGATCAAACCAGGAGAAGAAGCAGGCTTTCTTTGTCTACATCTTGTGCTACTAACCCACACTACTTTGACTTTTATTCCTAAGAAGCAGTTCTATGAGCTACAGATGGAAATGGCTACACAGCTGGCTGGCAGCACTTCCATAATATGTCAACCTGCTCTCTATGTCTGAAGTCACAGGACCAAGACCCAAGACTAGGGTTTGGATCCAGGATCTGCCTTCCATGAAAGAAAGGGTTCTACTCACAAGAAGCCCCTTGCCCAATTTTTAAGAATCTTCTCCTCTACCTACCATAGTTCAGGAGGGGTTCTTGACGTACCATGTAGCATTTTCAGGGTTGGAGTGGAAAAGTGGTGATGAGGTCTACTTGTACATAAATCTGGATTCAACTTCGTATTTTGAGTTTACTCAGGTGAGAACAGATTTCTGTTGCTACTGGGAAGGGGCTACTAGTTGTGCAAATTTGCCCTCAGTAATTTGTTGTAAGCAGATGCTGTTGCCAAGGCTGTGATGAGCTGTGTCGAGTTATGGTTCGTCTCAGCAAAGACATCTGATTGGGCTAAAAATCATACAACTCCGTGCTAATTGCCTGGTTCAGCAAAGGTTATTTGCTAATAAATGGTAATGTCTAGTACATTTCTAAGCATTCTTTTTCTCACGGATGGCAAACATTCTCATGATTCCATCCCATGATTCTATGCCACCTGGGAATGGAAGATGGATGAGTCTCAGCTATTTCATGCACTGTACATGTCTGTCATATCTTTTTTCTTAAAACACTTTCCTATGCAGCATGCTCTTTCAAAATGGTTATTTTCAGAGAGGATGCATAAGAATGCAAATGGCACTTCCCCCCCATCTAACCGAAACAGGAAAATGATCATCCCTGTTCCTCCATCAGCATTAGTGTATGTTTCAGTCTAATTTCTAATTGAAGCAGAGCAGAGGGTAGGTCAAATGTGCTAATAATAATTTGAGAATGCCCCTCTTTTGGTGCCTAACCACAACCTAAATCACCATGGGAGACTCTTCAGGGTAGGGAGGATAGAGGAAGGTTGTCCTAGCTACAGATCCATGCAGTACAGAAGTCTAATTCCTTGTTGTCAGAACATACAATAAGAACTGCTACAAACTGGTATTGCTAAAAACAACAAGGTAGATGTGTAATTAAGGCAGAAAGGATGACAGAACAGAGAACAGGATAAAGAGTACGATGGTGCTGTACCTCTTGTGTAAATAAGGAGGACTCAAACCCACCAAAATCGAGACTGGTGTCACTGCCTGACATGGTCAGACAGCTGCCAAGGGCTCACTGATGCTGGTAGTTTGGGTTCTCATGTCTGCCTGTGCTCCCAGGTCCCATTTGTAGCAGGTTGTACAAATGTTCTGTGCCAGCAGAACATTGCAGGCAAAGTAAAATGGTGGCACATCTCTGCTGCTCACTGTAGACTGTGGTGCTGCTAAACTTTGCAATTGTCACACAAACACAAGGGGATGGTTAACAACACTTTGTTGTATTTGAGGGGTGCTAACCTCGAGTGCCAGCTCTACATGAAATACAGATGTGTGAGAAATTTATTTCAATTCCTTTTTGCCCAGAATTTACCCCATCTGTCCCTCCTAGAACTAAAGATGGATGCAACTACAAAGCGCAATTTGTAGGGGGGAAAAAGTGTTCAAAATGCATGCAGCTGAAAAATGTGCACCAACGAACTTTAATAATGGGCCATTTCAAAAATGCACATCTGATGTGTACATTTGCAAATATGTGCACGATAATGGGCACACATTTTTGTGCAATGAGAAAAAATACTTGTAAGTCACAAATGGACATGAGTTGGAATGAACTTCACAATGGAATTCAGAGAATGTCAACAAGCTCCACTTTTGCTGATCATCACATCTCTAGATTGAAATAACATCATTTTGCCACCATCTCCTTCTCTGTTAAAAATCCAGTTTCTGTTTCTGCAGGCTGATGTGTAGGGCTGAACTTAACAACCTTTGCTATTGGACCTTGGACCTTGGAAGCTTGAGGGCTTCTAGCTGAATGTACATAGTCCTCATTCAATCATGTTAATCAGTGCTTGACCAATTTCATTTATTTATTTACAACATTTTAATGCAGCTCCATATTTCCTTATTAATATTCTGCTGAGGGGAACAATACAAGAATATGTTAATATGTGAAAACAGAGTCAATAATGGATGGTGGATTAGTTCAGGAAGGCTTTCTGAAGTAACCTTGCTGGTGCCTCAGTAACCTTGAAAGCCAAGGCGCTCCAGAGAAACAGAGCCATTAACTGAAGGCTCTTCCCCAGGTAGACTACACTTCGGCCATAGGTCAGTGTGGAACCACCATGGATGTGTCATCTAATGGCCTAAGTGAGCAGGCAGCTCTGCAAAAGAGAACAACCCCTCTCAAGTGTCCTGGTCCCACCAGTACCAAAGCCTCAATGTGGCCAGGTAGCAAATAGGGACCTGTTGCCGTTCCCTCAGCCAAGGAGCTACATGCTGGATAGGAGACAGCAGCTAAGCTGCCGCATTCTGCACTCATTGCTGAAAAGCAGGCTGATTTATGCTGGAGTCCCGGCCTCAGAGCTAGCAGCCAAGTAAGCGTTTGTTGTTCCTTCTGTTCTGCTCAGCCCTTGCTGTTCACATGTTTTTGGATATTCATCCAAAGTGGCCATGAATTGTGAGTGACTCATATTTCCTCTCTTGCTGCATCTGGGTCCTCAACAAACAGATGTGTAGGGATGTGCGAAGAATCTGCTTTGGGGGTGGGATTCCATCAGATTCCCTCTGCTTGGCTTCTGGGACTCCAGCCTGCTTTCTTGCAGCCTTCAGTATAACTTGGTACCAAGAGCACCAAGTGCTCATGCAGGCACCTGCCAGGAATCAAGCCCCACATGAGTGCTACACAGGTGACTTTGTGCTGCTAGTGCTGTGAAAGATGGTCAATGGTTGCACAACCAGAGTGTGCAAACTTTTGTGGACTTCTCGGATCAGATAATTTCAATCCTAATTATGTATTTCCCCTTACTGAGACAGAATCCACTATCATCCCCATATCTTTGTATTATGAATTTGCTTTTTACATTATACTGTTTAACATAGTCATGTTGGCTATATGCAGGCTGTATTGACAGGAATCTTCCTTTGATTTCATTATCCCAACCTTGAATTGTAAAAATAATAAGGAAAAAATAACAATAAAAGAAAACACAGTTATTTTTTCATACAACACCAAAGCATTAATAGGGTTAGTAACAGCTCCAAGTATTTTTAACACTCTGATTGCAATTGCATTATAAGAGCAAACCTATTCTTCATGTAAAAAGCACAACAATTATCTTCACCATCCATGGCATACCCAGGTCAACAAAGAAACAGCCTAAATTAATGGTATCATACTACAGTTGGCTCACAATTAGGGAGAGAATTCTGCATTGCCAAAAAAAGAAGAAATCCATCTCCGGAGAAGACCAAACTGGATATAAAATTGCATAAAATTTGCCTGTGTTAAGTTTATATGCATAATGCACATTTAGAAATGATGACTAGAAATGCAGTTACCTCTCACCTGGCGAACAGATGACCTGTGTGCCTGCCTCTTCAGCCAGCTATTCAGGTGTTAACTGTTGATGGGCAGCGGTTCTTATGGTGCATTATCTTCTAAATGGAACAGAGGATGCCATCAACACAGTCCCTTGAATGTGATGTGCAGGTGGGCTTTAAAGAGGACAGAGCCTTCTTGCCTGCCCATGTGAGTCCTGCAGATGCTTAACAGCTGCCTGCTAAAGCAGCAAACTCTGCCGTCTTTCCCAGGCTCTCTTTCCCAGCTTTCTCAATCCTTCTGAGCCAAGCTGAATTATCGGTGAGCAGGCAGCCCACCCCTAATGTCAGGTATACCCATTCATATGCCATTCAAAGACTGAGACTTATTGATAACTTCAATATATAATTTACAACAATATGGCTTCACTATTACAGCTCATACACTTCAATTCTTATCCATGTTTTTTAAATAATAGTCTTACAGCAAAATGGCTTCAGTTTTTAGGCCCACAGCAATTATAATCAAAACACTGAGCTATTCTTAAAACAAAATTATAACCTAAGAAGGGAACATATCAAAAACTTTGATCCCAGCAGATAGCTGCAAATAGTCCAAAGCAGGTCTATACATCAGCAATCCTTGCAGGGCTCCTCAACCCTTCTGGAGCAATAGCTTTCTTCCTGGGTCAGACTGAACTTCTAGAACCTTCTGGGGGTAACCAGCCTGGCCTGAAATGCTGCATACTGAGCATGCCGCAGGAAGAGAATTGCTACATCCTATATGATCAATACAAACATTCTAGATAATGCCAAGTGTGGCAACAGCACAGTGTGTACCTGCATATCTTGCCAAGCGCACGTTTCCTCTATCACAGCTTTCATTCAATTCTTTCCTGAGTTCATGTTTCAGACTGAATTCCTGATACCTTCTCTACCTTCTCTCTTTAGTAGGGATGATCAAATTGGTCTTTTTTGTCAATGCCAATTTAAATGTGTTCTTATCCATAAGATGACTGTATCCTGTTCTACATTAATGTGCTATTTCAAAATAAAAGCCATATGCAAATTCACCTGAAAATATTGTTTAAATACATTTAAATATGTTTACTTCTCCAAATTTTCATTATAAGCATGTTTTCTCTCAAAAGACACATTTGAAAACTATTTAAATATGTTTTAGAGGGGAAAAAAACCAGTGCCTGAATATTCAGTACAAAAGGCAGCAGATAACTAAGTTCCAATGCTTACATAAATTCAGTATCTGATCCATTTTGTTGGAACTCACAAAGTTGAATTCATCAAGCACCCTTACTCTTTATTCTCTCAATCACCATTCCCTTTGGACAAAAAGGATCCACCAGAGGGCTACATTTACAAGGTTACATATATTGTGTTTATTTTCAGGCCTTGCATTATTCTCTACTTTAATTTTCCTGTGCCTGATGAAATGTTGCTTTTTCAAATGCTAGCCTTTCAGAGGAATAATATTTGTATGATATATCATGAAGTGTAGAGGCTGAGTAATTAAGAGTTCTGGTATACTCTTCTCTTACTATAGGAGGTTCTGCAACCAAAATACTTTGTGTGGGTGAATTTTGTTGCTGATAAGAAACATTGAGTAGTGCTTGTGAGAAAGATATTAATGCAGATTCATCTGTGGAGGAGTTTTTCAAGTGATGGTTCATGGTCTGAGGAAAGATAGCAGAACGATCAGGAAATCTGCACTCTGCCCTTTGCTTGATTTATAATTTGCAACAATGGAGAGCTGTTGTGTTGACCATATTATTGTATAGGCCAACAAAGCCCTGGCCTAGGACCCATGATTTTCAGTAATAAGGGCACAGGAGAGATGCTGGAAGATTGTATGCCACACATACTCCAACCAGGTTTAAAGAGGTAGTTATCGGAATCCGTGAACTGGGTTTTTTTTTTTCAGTTCAACAGGCCATTGATTCTGATAGTTGGTTTTGTATGCGAAGGCAATGGCTTTGATAGGAGTCCAAGAATAACTCTCCAGCCATGTTTCATAAATGTCTGAGCAAATTGCTTTATACAATATATAATTGTGTGACTGTGGGGAGGGGGATTTTAACAAGACCTTAATTCCTCTCCTGGACAGTAATACACCAGTCCCAAGAGGAAAGCAATGCTGAGATTCGTAATCCAGACCAACATGCCAGAATTTGCTCAGGTGGACTGATGGCAAATATGGCATGTGGATGAGAGAGAGGATATATGTATATCTTCTGTCCAGCACAATTGCTTCTGGTTGGATTACTTTTTAGTTTCCATACCCCCATTATGACAAATCACAGAATGTAAGATTGAAATATTGGGAGTATCAGACTATGCCCATGTTTTTTGGATCTGCTACTTAGAAATAGCCCAAGGCCTTCTGAGTTTTGGTCCTCTAATGTTTCCTAGTTAAATGGTATTTTAAAAAATAGATATTTACTGAGCTGCAAGAATATTCCAAAATCGATGAGGGTACTACAACTCACTCATGTTTCACTCAATGGGAGGCTAGTAAAGCTGCCATTCAGGGCTGAAGTATTACTTTTGTTTCACATAAAAATAAATTAAAAGGGGGAATAACAAATAGCTCTTAAGTGATAGGTTGAAAACTCTTACAAGTCTCTTTGCAACCTCTCTAAATGCACAACTTTTTCAAGAGGTGCAGCATGTTAAATATATGGTGTATTTTTTTAAAGAAAAATACAGCACATAGAATTTGCTATTTGAGACAGATATATTGGGAGAATAGCCCAGTAAGATATTGGCAAATTGCCTTTGTCAGCATAAATACTGAAACACTATTCAAGCAATTCAAGATAGAGGCAAGATCAATCCTAAAAATATAAATTTTCAATTAAAAATATTCAGGATTGTATAGCAGTGGCTTTGTAATGAGCAGAATATTCTTTTCTCCCCCACCCCCAGGTTATCTTCCCATCTAGATAGTATGTTACAAAGGCAGTTTTAATGGCACCTTTGTGGATTGATGAAATTACCAAAGCAGTAACATGAAAATGTGTAAAGCATCTGGTCCAGGTGGATTTCCAATTAAGTGGTATAAAATATTTCCCAGCTTTCTAGTAGCCAAACTTGACTGTTTGTATAACTCTGCTTCTGAATTAGGTTCTCTTTTGTGAGCACTTGGTGATACTTAGATTGCAGTAATTCCTAAACCAAATAGGAAACCAAACCACAAATCCTCTGTGCTATTATTACTTTATTTCATTGATCAATGTTGATATTAAAATATTAACTGCAATTTTGACTGAGACTACAGTTTGTTACAATATTAGTCCAACTGAATCAGATGGGATTCATTAAAAATAGGCAAGGTGCTGATAATCTTAGACTGAGTTTGGATCTGATTTCATTTAATAGGCATAGAATAGGCAGAGATGCAGTTATCTCACTGGATACAGAGAAGGCCTTCAATAAAATTTATAGAAAATGTATCTTTGCCACATTGAGAAATTTGGGGTTTTCTGTAGTATTTCAGAAATGGGTTAACATTTAATATTTAAATAGATGTATGTTAACTTCCAGAACTAGAGGGAGGAACAATGGACTCATGCCTGAGTGTGTGTGAGGTTTTTTTCCTAAAGAGAGTTACTATACAGGGCTGTCCTCTTTCCCCAAAGATATTTGATTTAGGTTTGAAGCCCTTTGGTTTGCACCATTTGACAAAATCCTAATATTAATAGATTTGTGCACAATGCATTAGAATATATTTTATATACTGATGATCTATTATTGTTTATTTTGGATCTCTAGTCAACTTCCTGCTGTGATGCAGTTTATTAATAATTTCAATTCAAATATTTTTCTAGATATTCCATTAACTGGTCAGAATTAGAAGGCTTCTGGGAATGATCTACAGTTATTTGGCAATTTAGACTTTTTCTGAGTATATTACCTAGTTTGGAATGCTTGTTCCTAGAGATGTATCACAAATTATTAGGTTCAGTTAAAGTATATAAGATCTCAGAGGACATTGACAGGTTGGTATCTTTAAAGCTCAGTCTATGAGTAGGGTAAATAAACTTGAAATGAATTTATTACCTTAAATTGTTTATGTTTTGTGTGGTATTCCTCTATTTAAACCTGGAAAGTATGTCTAGAAACTTAAGGTTTTGCTTTGAAAATCTTTATCAGGTTTCACTCCAACACAAATATCCTTGAAAGGGGTGCAATTTTCGATGAAAGAATGCAGATTGGCCTTCCTGTTCTTTCTTTATACTATCGGGCCTATTTGTTCACTTGCGCTAGATTTTGGCATTTTCCACTTAGATCTTCTCCCTGATCAGTTTTGCAATCATCATTTCTAGATCCTCTACCCAGATAGATTGCATTGGGCTCTCAACAACTTAAATAATGTGCCTACGCCAAGTATGGCAGCTAGACAGCAGTGGCATTCATTTTCACATTGATTGCAGCATGGTGCATTTTCACATACAAAATTAAATTTATGGGGAAATCTGTACTGAAGGATTGGCAAGGAAATGTTTGTTTGGTAGATTTGGATAGAAAGGCTGATTTTATTTTGGATCTGCTTGTCAGTCATGATGGTAAGTTTTTGCTGTTTTCTGCTTTGCATGCTAAATATAAATTGCCAGCTATGATCATATGACATTACAAGCAATTGAAGCATTCATTGGAATCTAGTTTTGTTCCTGCTAATTTTACAGCTTGAAAGTGAGGTTGAGGAGCTATACTGGCCTATAATTCATGTGTATAAATATGTATTATTTACTTCACTATCTATTTCAGAAGGGGTTTTGGATCTTAGGCTATGCCTAAGGCAAAACTGATGTTTCACATATACTGGACACCATAACTTTTCTTAATTAAATTAGCCAATTGTCGGAGGTGTTAACATGCTGCTAATGTTTCTCTTCTTGGGAGGAGGTAATAATTCAGATAAATCTTGTGATGAAATATTTAAGGATGCACATGTTCTTTTGAATCATCTACCTGTCTCTGGGAATTTAACACAATGTCAGTGTAAACAGATTTTTCATGCCTTTTGACAGCTAAAGCAGTAATATTGCAACCTTGGAAAGATAAAGGGACACCTGCCATTGTACAACAAATGGAGGATTTAATGAAACTTTCGATTTTTGAACTGGTGGCCTTTAGGCATAACCTACACATGGATAAATACTGTATACGTATACTTGGGGTGCCTTTGTTGAAGAATATGCAGAACAATTCTTAATAACAGTAGAATATTTTGTTATATTTCGTTATATACCAACACATAGGGATATGTGATATACGTATATCACATATTAGTGTTACGGATCTTTATAAATTTTATCCAAAAAAAATTGGCATGGTGGTGGTGATCTCTGGTGTTGCCACACCTCATGCCCTGATCTTTATCTAAAAGGCCTTGTTCAGCCATCTAAAGCCCCAGGGAAGAAGAAAGAAGGAGGCTGGGATACAGGGTGGTGTCAATGTGGTTTCTTGGCCTCAGTCTCCTCCCTTTCCCATTCCTTTTTCTCCACTCTGAGCTAGACTTGCAACCTCAGAGAAGGCAGCTGGCCCAGAAGGAGGCAAGCTTCAGGATCACAAGATTGCAGAATTCTGGAGCTGGAACTCAAAATAATTCCTTCAGACAATGTCGGGACTAGTGCAGTCGCCTAATTTGTTTCTTGAAAACATCAGGTATCAATGCTATTGCTTTGGATAATTGCTAAAAACTTGACTAGTTTACCCTGGATAAATAGTTTATCCATTTTCCAAGCCATCAACTTATCAAAATGCTGTTATGCTTTTCATGATATATTGTTTTGTAATATGCTGTGAACTACTTCAGGATTTTAAAAGTGGGAAGCAGAATATGCTGTTCTAAAATAAACAAATAAAACCGCAATATATTTGACAGTAATTCAGCACTTGAAGGAAAAAGTTATAAAAGATGGGTCATATATATACTTTGATTTATAGATTGATCCATTTATTTTTTTAAAGCATATGTGGTCCACCAAATTTCAAGTGGTCAGTGCAGGTAGCATGTGGCCCGTTTGTGTGGGCTGGGGAGAAGACTGACAGCTGTTGCTCTGTGGCATATTCCTAGCAACATGGAAAACAATCACTTGTAATTAGCTTCCAACTGTTGGATGAATGATCTCCTTCTGCATCTTCAACAATATATAATGTTCCTGCAAGTATTGAGTGTCATCTTTCTTCATGGCAGCTATTTTACTTTGAGAGACAGATGGCTATTGAAATGCATGACCTGGTTACTATGCTGGATTTTGCAACCACCAGAAAAGATGCAAGTAGTGATTTAGCATCCTGCCTATATTCTAGATGCCATCAACTCTCGAGATACATCGCAGCGGCCACTTATTCATCACCAAGAAGAAATGTACCATAAAGAGGACACTAGTTTGCATAACGTTTGCATATGCCACTGTAAGTGTATGGTTTCATGTAGAAATAATAGCTATTATTTATTTATTTATTTATTTACAACTTTTCTATGCCATTCATTAATAAAAAGTCTCTGGATGGCTTATTTAAATAGACATACAAGATTTTTCACCATAGGTGAGCTTCGTGTTTGCTGAGTCTGTGGTTCCAGTGTTCATAATTTGAAGGTCCCTTCCATATAGTTTTTGACTTGGACTGGACAGCTCATCAAAGGACACCTTGAAAAAGAGGACTGTCCTTTGCTAGCTGTTTAGGTTACAGATCCACCCTCTGTAAGGGTACCTGATCCTGCTTGGATCACACACTAACTAAATGAACTGGGGAACTCAAGGACTTACCGTTGATGGAGATCAGCTCCCTGGCTCATCCAATGAATCCTCATGCCTGGTAAGCTTAATTAATGTTCTTCCTTCTTACTAGTGCTTGGGGATTTTCTAGGGAGAAGATGATATAGATCCCTAGACATAGAGCACAGACCACATGTATATAATAAACAGAGATGGACAGCCACTTCCCCCACTCTGTTTGGGACTACTGCTCCACTTACCCTATGTGAGGTAAATGGAAACTAGTCGGAAGAGCCAGAAGAGTCCTGAGGCACAGCAAATGGCGGTTGAAAGCAGAATGGTACAGGGTGGGAGCCCCACCTATTTATACTAAGGGGGAGAGATGGGGTTCCTGCCAAAAACTGTTAGGCTAGGAGAATCTTCCTGAACTTAGGCACTGCACAGGCGCAGTACCCATATGTGTGATGCACAGAGAACATGAAGAAGAACTCTGGGAACTGTAGTTTGCCAAGGCTCTGTGGTCCTTATGTCAGGCCCAGAAGTTCAGTTCAAGTTCCAGTGGAGTTTTGCATTTCTAATGTTCACTAGACAAAATTCGTAGACAGAAAAGGGCAAAAAGAACATGTGGCAGTTTGGTTTTTCCTGCCTCAAATATCCATGATTGTCATTACTTTTCATAGGTCTAGATACTTCTTATACCAGTGGGCTACTTTCTATTGGGTATGTCCAATATCTCACATCTCCGTAAAAGCCACCAATATAGGTATGAGATCAATATCCATCTGACCTGGGTGATACAATCAAGACAACTGAATGGAAGAGTAGGTTTAAAGCAGTAATCACGAAGCTAATATAACAAGCTAGCTAGTATATAGTTTCTTAAGATTGTCCCTATCTTAGGAGTGTGTGGGTGGGTGGGTGGTACTTTAGTGTAGCCATTCAAGATACTTCAACTGATTTAGGCATACCTTACAAGACCTCTGTTTTCAGAATCTATCAATTGACTTATATTCAGACCAGGACTGTCTTCTCTCTTAGGTGCTAGCTGTACAGTTAGCATTCAAAGATTTTACTTATTTATTTATTTTTATTTATTTTTGGATTTATATCCTGCCTTTTTCCTACAAAGGGCTCAAGGCAGCTTACATCATTCTCCTCCATCTTATCCCCACAACAACAACCCTGTGAGGTAGGTTGGGCTGAGAGTCTGTGACCCAGTCTCCCAGTTGGTTCCATGGCTGAGCGGGAATTAGAACCCAGATCGTCTGAGTCCCAGTCCCATGCTCTTAACCACTACACCACACTGGCTCTTGTTAACTGACTGCAGCACAACATACTCCAACAACATCTGGAAGGTCACAGGTTCCTCACCCTTCTGCCTGGCCTGTAACTGTACTGGCTCCTGTCCATTTCCATGCACAATTCAAAGTGTCAATAGTTACACTGAAAGGCCAGGTCTACTTTTAAAGCCTTACCTTTGGGAGTCAGATCTCTCTGAAGGACTGCCTTCCTCTGCAAAAATCCTAATACTGAAAGAGCAATCCTATGATTCCTGGAAGATCATCCTGAGAACATGGAATTCTTCAGAGTCACCCTCCCAAGGTAATGGACTCTGCTATAGTCCCAGGAGAGGGATGCTGAGTTCTGATCCCACTACCAACCCTCTTTCACAGATGCCGCAAAAACATCTGCACCAGCTGCTTCCCAAGGTCACACAAGTGACCTCACAGGGAAGGCAAATTGGGTAGTCTGTTGGGTGAAGAGGGTAGGACAGCTGAGGATATGAGAAATCCCATGACCTCTCCATTCTCAGGTCAGACCCTGGCAGTGTGCCTTCTTAGATAGGCTCAGAGGCCCATCTAGAGGAAAAAATGGTAAAAACAGGCCGGAGAAATGAAATTCCCTTCTTGTACTTGTCCTGGCCTGACAACAGCAAGAGGCTTCCTTCTAAGGTAGCTTCAGTTAATTACAGGAGGTCTTTTCACATCTGCCCATGGACTAACCAGGGATGGCCGGACCACTGGGCAGAATGAACCACTGCCTCAAGCAACAGATGTTGGGGGACAGGGAGCACTGATGAGATATTGAGGAAACAGCTAAGTTTTCCACATAGCCTCCTTGCTCCTCTGCACTACTGGTTGTCTTCAGGGATAGCACAGGATCCTGTCCTGTCACCAGTACTAAAGTAAGGCTCAACTGCCAGTCCAACCAGCTTCTCTACATGGCACAAAGTGAGGGGGGGTTGCCATTTTCTCCACCTCTGACAGCAACATGCCTTGGGCCACCCCAATGGTTTATTGTGCTCTTATAGTTTCAGCAGTATTTTACCATGACTTGCAGCTTTTCTGTACTGTTTTAATGAGAAGGGTAGCATTATAAAGACTCGACTAAACAATGAGAGCCAGGGTGGTGTAGTGGTTAAGAGTGTGGGACTGGGACTCAGGTGATCCGGGTTCGAGTCCCCACTCGGCCATGGAGCCAACTGGGTGACTTTGGGCCAGTCACAGACTCTCAGCCCAACCTACCTCACAGGGTTGTTGTGGGGATAAGATGGAAGAGGAGAATGATGTAAGCTGCCTTGAGCCCTTTGTAGGAAAAAGGCAGGATATAAATTGAAAAATAAATAAATAAATAAATGATTATTGCGTTAGCACATCAGTCGTGGGATGCGTGTTCTCCTTGGATGAGCCACAAGTGGGCACAGCTGGTCTGAAGTTGACATGCACGAAATGCAGAAAGAGGATAATTTTCCAAGGTGCCAAAGGAAAACATCTTTATGCTAGGGCCCAAGTAAATATGTTTTCCTTTGGCACCAAAAAGAAAAATACATTATCTTTTTGTATTTCATTGAATTGAGCTTCTTTGGGGTTTTGTTTGTTTGTCCTGATTCAACATGCCCAGGTTTCCCTTGAGTTGCTTATTCTGTATCTGTCCTGTTCCTCGTCTATGAATCTTTTCAAATATTCTAAGTTTTCCAATATACTTTTCAATTGATTCAGTCTAAAGCACGCCCATCCATTACAATATTTGAAACAGGAGGAAACCAGCCAATGAAGTAATTATTTTTCTGCATACTTCCTTATATCTGTTTTTATGATTAGAACAATGACTAATTATGCTAATAACTTGCTCTCCTTTTTATCTGGGTTTCTTCCTAGGCTGAAGAATAGGAGACAATCCTAACAATGAATTAATTACTCTAAAATCCTTGGCCTCTGCTTTATTGCTTGTTCACCCATCTGCCCCCCCTCCCCTTGAGATGAAAAGCGACAAGGATAATTACAGCCAGATTTAATTTAACTGCCTCCTTTCTTTCCCTTATCCCTTCATTTCTTTTATAACTCCTTCCTAACCTTTCTGTTCATTTGCTACTTTTTGTCTTTCTAAATATATCCCCCCTCCCTTAGTTAATCCTGTTTAGAAGCAGAGGAGCAGGACTAAGGAAGACGAGAACAATGAAAAATGTAAAACTCAAACTGGCATGCCTTCTAAATTGTTTTTCAAGGGGAGAGGGAACACCCTCCACCCCAGCACAGATTGGCAACAATCCCAAAAGCTGCTTTAGGCATAGCCAAGGGCCTGCACGTGCTTAGTGAGGCTTTTGATGCCCCTCCCCCCCCACCGTTTTTTTCTTGGAACATCAGTTTCCAATTACTGTATCACAAACTTCCCTTCCTTTGTTGTCTTGTACACCCACCCCCACAAATACACGGCCATAACTTGATTTGTACATTCTTTGAGACAATGGTTTGTTTTTTTCCCTTTTAAATTATGCTGTGGGCAGGCACACACATTGATGGAGTTGTAGATGTACCTGGTGCCACAGACCAGTCATGCCCTCCTCTTTGAGCAGAAGGGAAGAAAGGCAAAATAGTGTGTTCCCTCCTTTTTGCTCCTTCCCTTTCTGTGGCCTTTTGGCTGCCACCAGGTGGAAATCTCCACCCCATACACGCACACAGATGCACACTGCACACAAATACATATATCAGATAATAAAACATGCAGAGATAAACACATCTTGCTAATCTAATTCAACAGGATCCTTACTGTCTCCAGATCCCTTATCCAAACATGATCTTACTGTTTTAAATCCAACTTTCTCTTACTAGGTTCTTCAGTTCCAGCAGTTCTACCTCTTTGTGGCCTTCTTTCCTTCTACTTTCTTTTTCTGTATTTCTGCTTTAGGCTTTTAATCTTAAATCCAGTTATTTACATTCTTCAATGCCAAACAATCAGGAGGCTGTGTGATCTTTGTTCTAAATTACTTTTCTGGAGTTCTTCCCCTGACCTTCCATTGCCTGCTGCAAACCTTGCATTTTTTTCTTCCCCTGCAGACATCTGTGCTTCTTTAAAGTTTTAACTTGTGCCTTCTGCACACCTTTGGTTTCCTGAACAGAGATTTGTACTCCTCAGATCAAATTCAACTTTTGCCCCCTTGACTCCCTCTTCTCCCCTTCTGTTTGAACTCCTGCCAACCTCATCTTCTCTTGAGCCTGCTGCAAACCTCTGACTTCTTAACCACACCCCTTGTCTTCTAATGGCTATGTAAACAGTTGCTCTTTTGGCTGAAACTGATGGATAGACATCCCCAAAGCATTTAACCCCATAAGCCGAACCCCAAAGTATATACAAAAATAAATCCAGTTCTGTTCCTTCACATTCAGGAACACTGACAGATGGCTTTTGACACTCCTTTGCTTTAAAGTGGCTGGGTTCATAGCTGCAAGGGATCTGTCAAGTGTCTTTAAAAGACCTGGTCGGACCTATGTGTATAGATGCCTAACGGGGAACATGCCCACAGAGACATTGGAGGCAGAGCTTATGTATGACCTCCTCCCCACACTTTTGCGCATCATGCAGTCAGCTGATGACCTGATCAGATCTTTCATCCAATAATTGATTCTCCTTGAGTCTATTTTCTATGTTTTACTTTTAACAAAATCTTCATCTATTTCTCCTTGAGCTCTGCAGGAAAGACAGAAAATTCATGACTACATGAATTTTCCCCCTGCCCCCCTGGTCAGCATATATTATATGCATATATTATGCTTAATAGGAAATATTTGCATGCTATAACCCCATTGCTATTTCTAGCCTTCACGTACCAGTATTAACTCCGAAATGTATTGTTTGAAGACACAGCTCTGACATTTCACTGTATGAGCACCAATGCAAATACGAGATATCTGACACATGTATGTAATTTTAGCATTATGTTAGCCATGCTCCTGTCTGCAAGCTGTTAACAGTTCCCTTTGTAATGGTGCAGAGCTGCCTCCTCCACATTGGATGACCTCTAATCACAGTATCTGCATCTCTCAGCTCTGTTAAAACATCACTCGGTCTTTCAGATTCTAAGGCCCATGACAGTTTTCTTCCAGTTTGAAAGTAAAAGAAGTTTAAAGTCACTAAGGTTAGAGTCTTGTGGAATAAGAAACATGTATCTTTACCTTGTTGTTAAAGGTTACCTTGAGAATAATGTGGTCATTGTAGAAATTACCAAAAGCTGGCTGGCCCTCAATTTTATCAATGGGGGAAGCTTGCAAGTTTTACAAGGATTTGTAGGAGAAACCTGAGATCCACCAGCCAGAGCCAGAGGCAAAATGATGGTTCAGAAAGAAGGTCAGGCATATAATGACAGTTAAGGACAGGGTGCTTCTGAATACATGGTTAGCCCAGAACAAAAATTCACACCTAGTTTTCCTCAGAGCCGTCTTTTTTTCAGCAGCCTAACTGAAGGTGGAGGTGGGATTTCAGTTCAGTAGTACCTTCTGACTGCCCTTGGTCTATGGAATGCAGCACCCACAGAAATAGTTGGAAATTGTGCATTAGGGATGGGAAAGGTGTTGGAGCACTTCTGTATCCTGGGTATTTTGCCTATTCTAGGGCTGAAGAACTTGTAGATCTCCAAGTATATTGGCCCATAATTCCCATGATCCCTCAGGATTGGCTCTGCTGCCTAGAACTGATGGGAGTTGTAGGCCAAAGATTCTGGAAGGCCACATGTGCATGCTCCTGCTTTAGGCCATCTTTTTCTAATTTGGTGCTCACCCCAGTATATTCACTAGGCTACACAGTTCTACTGGAGACGACTGTCTTTCTGTCTGAGCCCTAACCCAGTCCGGATGAAAGGGCAAGGAGATAATACAGTGTGGGTAGCACATTTGGAATGCGGGCAGGACCTCTGCTGTGCATTTTCTGTAGAGTCATGACTTCTTTCCAGGAAGATACACCACTTGCAGGCAGCTCCCTCTATTTTTCTCCACCCTGGCTTGGCATTTGCCTCTACCTATCAGTTCCAATCAGCTTCACTAGCCATTTTTTTTTTTTTTTTTTTGGTGGGAGGGGGGTCATTAAGGCCAAAGCTTGATGATTTGAACTTGCTAGGCAAAGACGAAGAAGAGGAGAAGGGCAACATTATATTTTTTCCCATTGTTAGCCACTCTGGCTAGAAGACTTCAAGGCTGGAAAGAAAGGAATATATGCATGCATTATTTAAAAGACATTGTAGCACTATCATCAGAATGTTCATAGCTGCTTTTGATTCAGAAATAATCCATTATTTGAAAGGTTTTCTCAAGTGAGACAGGGATCGTGTTCAAATATCATGATACAGAAGAAAGGACACAGAGTGGAATTCTTCCTAGGCATCTAGACAGCAACTGATTTTATCAGGATATGTTAAAACATATCCAGTAGTTGGCTTGGGTGTGAGATGGGCACCAACATTAGGGAAAAGTTAAACAAGTGAACAAGTACTTCATTAAAGGGATATTTTGTACATCTTACTTTTATTTGGCGGATTTCAGTTGACTGTTTAGTAATAATTCTTCAGGATTTGAGGGATTCTGTGGCTAATACAAGCCTCTAAGGACTTCTTTTACTTCAGGCCAAATTCCCTAAACCTCCACTTCAGCCAAATATACCCCTAGCCAGGGACAGCATTGGTGACAGACTTCTAACATCTAAGTTCCTCTCATGCTGTTACTTGCTGCTTGTATGATTTATCTGGGCTTTTCTGACTACTTGCATAAACTGGGGTTGGGACAAACCCTTTCAGAATGCAGCTTCTAGCATCCATGGACTTCCTGTCATGTTTTGCCCAGGCCTGCAAAGCAAGCCAAGCCAAGAAGGAGTCCACAAATGCTCATGGACCTCTAGCTGCACTACGGGCAACATTTCCTGTCAGGTGCAGTAGCTCAAAGAGCAGCTGCAGGATGCAAAAGTGAGTGTGGAAGAGGGCTGTTATGAGCAGGCACACTTGGCACCATCCCTGGGGGTCAAAATTGTTCCTTGCTGGGTGCCACCGCCACCGAGCATGGAAGAGAGGTGCTGATTGTTCAGTGCATGGGGCTTGATTCCTGGTGCATGTTCCATGAATGCTAGATACCTTCACCAGGAACTCTGACTCAGTATACAAAGTATACGCTCCAGTGTCCAGAGACACAAGCCCCAGGGAATCTGATGGATTCCTATCATCAGTTTCCTTGTACTTCCCTAAAATAACTTTCCTTTGGCAAGATCTTAGGTCAGCCTCTTGGCATAGCACAGCCTCCTGCTCCCCTCCCCTGCTATTCTCCAGTCATTTAAGGTTTTCCCACTGAAAAAGAATTAGAGCACTAGTTACCTTCTCCTCAGCTTTCTCATACTCCTCTTTTAAACACCACATGAAGGCCAGCAGATCATCACCTTCTCTCTCTATAGGCTAACTCTAACACTTCGCCGTCAACTGCCTTACCTTAAGTGTCATCTGTCAGCCATTCTTCCACTGATGTAGAATTCCCAGCCAATCAGAAATGAATTTAGCTGGTGCAGACTCCATCTAAACATATTCAGAGTGATTCTCTTCTTTCTCTTTTTCAGAATGCCATTCAGCTACTACACAGGACATTGTCCATAGCAAAACAAGGCTTCAGGTCTACTCAGAAACATTCTCGCCTCTCCAAGGCTACACAAAGTACATATTATAGTGCCACAAGACTTAAGTGCAAGCACTTTTTCACAGCATGCATTACCTAATTTAGTTGGTTTTGCATCTTCTGAGCAACTATGGTTGGAAGGGTTGGGAGTGTTGTCTTTAAATGGTTAATTATTCTGCAGTAATTAACAATTGCTAAAGTCAATGGGAATTGTCTGGAGTAAGCTACTTGAGATATGCAGCCAACATATGTGGATAGTATATCTGCCAGGATGTACCAGATGTGCAGGCTCTAAAACTGATTTAGTGTTTCAGGCCCTGTTTTCTCATAAGATGGGCTAATGAAATGGGAGAATAGATAAGAGAGATGTCAATAGATAATAAGACTGAGAAAGTTATGTAAGTAAACAAGAATATGGCTGAATATCAGGACACTTGAGTTCTAGAAGCAACTATCACATATTGGGTGGATGTGGAAAAAGCATTTTTGCAACTGGGGATGCAGAACTATGGTTGTTTCCCATAAAGTTATGTTCCATGCCTCAGAATGTATACTGAACCCTGCTGATTCCCTCTACCTCTCAGGAGCTTTCAGTTCCATAATATTCTTCTGAAGCAGCTCTGTGAGTTTGGTGTGGGTGGAATTGTTGGCAATGTTTCTGCTTGTAGTTCATGGGTTATTTCCAGAGGATGGCACTGATTTCCTTTTGAGCCCATGGCATCTCTGTTTTAGGGTCCTGCAGAGAGTTTCATCTTACTGCTTATGGCGGCCTTGACCAACCTCATGCCCTCCAACTATTTTGGACTACAAATCTAGTCATCCTCAACCCGCATGACCAATGGCTAGAGATGATGGAAATTGTAGTCCAAAATTCAGGACAGCAAGAGGTTGGGAATGCTGCTCCACAATGTCCAACACTTACATGAAACTGCTGAGTGAGGTCCTTCAGAGGTTGAGAACACATCATCATGAGTGCGCTGGTAACACTTTACGTCTCTTCTTTGAAGCCAGGTGAGACTGTGCTAGTCTGGTAACTGGATGCAGTAATGAGCACTAAATCTGAGGCTCTTCTTTGTAGGATTAGGCCCGTAGGTAGCAAATGGTTCTTGGATCTATCATTGGAGGCTCAAGTGACTTCTGGCACATGACCAGATCTGCAGACAGATATCATGAATGCAGTAATCCATGTTCCAGTAATTTCCCCATTTAGACTACTGTAACACATTATATGTTGGCTGTCTGATAAAGCTGGTAGAAAATAGGGTAGTGCATGTTTTAACTGGACCAAGCGTTTTGAACATATCACATTGGTACTGTCTTGTACGCACTGGACCTCCATTTGTTTCCAATCCAATTTTAAAGTGTTGATTTCATTCTATAATGCTCTTCACAACTTGGGACCTCCATGCCTGATGGCATACTACTGACCTGTTCATTACACTGAGAGCTGGTGTGGCATAGCGATTAGGATAGTGGATTTGGGAGACCAAGGTTTTAGTCACCTCCCAGCCATGAAGCCCCTGGGTGAACTTGGTGCAATCACTGGTTCTCACTGTAAGTTACTTCACAGGGTTGTTGTGAGGATACAGTGCAGAGAAGGAGAAGGATTATTTAAACTGTCTTGGGTTCCTTGCAGAAAGTAAAGTTGGAAGATAAGTATAATAAGTTAAATTAAAACACCGTGCCCTAAGGCTCTCCTCTAAGCATTCCCTTATTCTAAAGCTCAGAGGATGACTACCAGAAAGGGTCATCGTTTGGCATTAGAAGGCCAGTTTATGGGACACTCTCGCAGGAGAAATTTACCCAGTGCCAACCTTGCTTTCTTTCTATCTCCAAATTAAAACTTGTTTGTCTGTTGCTTTTTGTTCTCCAAGGGCTTTCAAATCTTTGCTACGACAATTCCTATTACATAATGTTTTTAACCTATGTTTTCTGTCTTGGCTGATTCAGGTTCCTGAAGTTTATATCAGCTTAGGCTTACAATGCTATTTAAGCTTTTGCATTTGCAGCTGCACTTTTCTCAAGTTGGTTTTCTATCACTGTATTTCTGTATCCTTGAACTTCAATTTATTATGCTTGTTTAAAACACAGGATGCCTACAGAGCTTGTTTCAGAGGTGTCCAATACAAACAAATAAAACTAACTGGCAGGCTGGAGGCCCAGTGGAAAAATGGTAGGATACAGCACTGGGACCATGCTCCTGTGTATCAACAGCAGCACCTGCACAAAACTTAGGCGAGTTGGGGTCTGCCAATGCATCTATAAAAAATGCCCAAATGGAAGTTTCATACATCAGTCGTTAGCTGACGTAGCATGGCTCCAACATGGAAAGTTTTCAATTATTAGTTCAATTATCACTCAACTCAAGGAAACCTTACAAAGAATATATTTTCCCTTAATGAACTGGCCTGAATTATTACTACTACGTTGCATTTCTATATCCCACCTTTTTCCTCTTGTGAAGAATGCACTGCAGCTTACACAGTCATCCTCTGCTCCGTTTTATCATCATAACAACAACCCTGTGAGGCAGAGTAGGCTGAGAATCTGTGACTGGTTCAAAGTCATCCAGTGAGTTTCATGGCTGAGTAGGGACTAGAACTCAGATCTCCTGGGGCCCCACTCTAAGCACTACACTTGACTGGCTTTCTGCACATTTCTGAAGGAAAGCTGAGGGAATCAGATGTTTGTGGCCCACATCCATTGTTTGCATAGGATGGTCATCAGTTCTGTAAACTAGATGAATTCAAGTGGTAGAGAGGGTAGAGGCATCTAGGTCCAACAGTGAGGGCTTAGCTAGAGCTCCCTTGCAACTTAGTGGTTATACATAGCATTAATAGTGTTTCCTCTACATGACAGTATTTAAACACAGGATAAGTCCAAGGGTTAAAGTATTATAGATAATCAGCAGCATTCTATCCAAGATATTGTATGTGGATCTGCATTTGTAGAGCTAAGAAGCAGAGGTTATTGCTTAATTTGCAGGTGTGTATCTCTGTGTGTAGAAGTACAAGAGAAAATGAGCTGGGGATAAAGGTGAAGAATATCCCACCCAGCCTTTTTGTCATTGGATTATTTCTGATTTTAATCACAAGCAGGAGCATGTCACTGAATTAACATTCACCAGTGTTTTAATTTGAATGAGTTCCAGTCCAGTTAGCTGGAAGAATGAAGCAGATACTTAACACTTAATAGATGTGATTATTTCCTCTTACTTAACATTTTAATCTTTGTAATTGTCCTCTTCTTCCTCAATATCCCACACTGATAAAAATAAAAATCATCTTCATGAATGAATGGTGTGAATTAGATCATTGTATTTCTCTACCCTAAGGTTGGAATGAAGATCCTTTGCCCTTGAAGCACACATCTTTTCAGAATATCTGTTATGTAGCATCTCCTGCAGTAACAATTTGCCATTTGTCCCATAGCTTTAGTGGTAAATCCTAGAAAAAGGGTTCTAGTTCAGTTCCTCTGCCAGTTGAAAAGAATCTGGGTGGCTGAGCAAAAGGAAAAAAAAAAAGTTGAGATCCTGAAAAACTGCTTCCAGTCAGAGTGGGTTTAAGCAAATTTTCAAAGTAGATTGAGGTTGGGCAGGGAAAGGTTCAGTCATTTCCCACCCATCTCAAAGTCTCTCCCAGCATGGCAATTAAGCTTAGAAAAAAATAGACATTTCCATTCAGTTGGGTTGATCTGGGACAGAGTGAATATTAAATAAAGAATTTATTTTATTTGAGATTTGGATAAGAGATTAATTGACTGGGTTTGCCTACTGTGAAATGTAAATAAACTCTAGTAATTATAGTAATAAATCAACATATGCAAATATTGTGCAGTTTTGTTTCTAACAGGCTTGCAACCCACATCTTTTGAATACCTAACAACACCCCTGCCCTCACCACTGGCTGTGCTGGCTACAGATGTCCAAACCAGTGACATTCAGCTTTGTCAAGATTCTCCAAACTCCACCTTGATGCTTGTTTTGACTGGTTCATCCATTAAAGTGAGGAACAGAGAAGCTTCCTAATACTGGAAATACAATTTCTTTTTCTGTGAAAAAGATTGCACAATTTTGTGCAGATTTCCCAAGCTCTACACATGAATTTAATGCAATTTTGAAATATATGTATTTTTCTTTCTTAAAACATTTTCTGTGTATTTAAAAAAATTAAACTTGGTGCACATTTCTTTTATATTTATTTTCCTAATTCCAACTTATTAATGTATGGATTTCAATCATACATTAGGGTCTGTGTTGGGTTCCAGGAGCTATGAACTGGGTTGATTCTGGTCAAAAGTGAACTGAAACCAATCTCTCATACATCTCTAATACTGGCTAATGCTGATAGGAGTTGTAGTCCAACAATATTTGAGAACCACTGGTTGTCCACTCCTTGGCTGGCTGGATGATAAGTCTGAGCCGTATCAAGCAGCTTCTCTGTTTCTCAGTTTAATGGATGAGCCAGTATGGAGTGTGAGAGAAGTTCATTTTTCTTCTCAGCCAACAACCCATTTGCCGCACTGCACTTCTGTTTCAGAGTGACTTCTGACCTAGCCTAAGGCAGCTTCCTATGAAACTACATACGTTGATTCAGCTGGCCTTCTCCAGAAGGCATCTGAGGCACAGCTAGCAATTATGGAAGACATATGGCTTTTGCCCCCATCAGCCTTACATCTCTCCCCCATCACATCTAGCCGTACAAAATGTATGATGTGATGTCACCACGCAGCACATTTCTCTGGCCTTGCAAGCAGCAGCAAGCAAAGGAGGGCAGGCTGGAGAAATGCACAATGCAGGGCCAACCTGTTGCATCTTTTGTGTTACTGGAGATTGCAATGGGGAGAGAGAAAGAAGAGAGGAGGTGATGATAAGGGACTGTTATTTAGGCAGCAGTAATGTATCTCCCATAGCATCTTGTTCTGGCCTGATTTATGCTGGCTGTCATGCCCCTGTAGTGCTCCAATACCAGAGAGATGCTTTTCAAGCTCTGTTCTGGTTTGCTGACATAAATCAAAACTTCTGCCTTCAAGATATAGTTAACATCCAGCATCCATATCATATAAACAGTGAACAGTATCCCTCACAGGCTACTAAAAGTGGTATTTCATAAGAAGCCAAAGTACATACTTAACTGCACAAAATAATGTACACAGGAAAATTGACTGCCATTATTCTTATCTGCTGACGTGCAGAAAAGAAAGCTTATATACCACCATTAAAACTTCATTCTTGCTTGCTTGCTTGCTTTCAGAAAGCTCCTTCATTCTCTGGGTGCTTTTCTAGTAAGAAAACATCTCCTTGCTTGAGGTTCTTGATTTAACAGTCTCAACTGTCATGTATATGTTTTTCCAACCTGTTGAAAAGGACCTCATGATTAGTTTTTTGTATCTTTATCCACAGTTGTGAGAAAGCAGACTCCAGGCTTATTGTTAAAGGAGAATTAGCCCCTCACCAAAGGCTCAGAGCAGCTGTTTTGGCTTTGCTAATGGCACTTTGGGGCATTGCTCAAGTAGCCAGTAAACAGGAAGCAACTCATTAAAGAAGTAAGGAAGATGCAGGTACCATCAAGATTTGCCACACCACTGCTTCATTAAAGAAGCACTTCCTATAGCCAGAAGTTTCTTTAATAAGGTACTTCCTGTTTACGAGCTAATGAGGTTCTTCTTCTTCACTGACTACATTAGATACTTGCAGTGAGGGGCTAAGTTTCCCTGTTTGCCCTTTGAAACCAACAGACCATTTTTTGGCAAAATATCTTTATTCTCCAGTGTACATCCAGGAAAGCATAATCAGCAAAGAAAGAGTCTCTGAGCATGCAAAGAGTGCTTTGCTGAACCCACACTAGAAACTATCTCTGAGAACCTTCCTTTTGAGTAACCCTGGACCCCAACCCTCTGGGTGGGCCTCTTAGCTGTATGTCACCCTTCTAGCTGGCTAGCCCTTCTCTCCTGATGCCAGGTCACGAGGTCAAGGATCGTACCAGGCAAGCCTGGCTCCTGTTCCTTGTCCCCTCCCAGCAGCTGCAGACTGTGGGTATTGTCAGGGTCTGTCTGAACACCTGGAGAGGACAGGTCTTGAGGTAACTCCTCCCACCTTTTCCATCTTGATATCAGGACCCCTCCTGTCCCGCTCTGAAGACTCCATGTCTCCCTGGCCTTGAAACATGCACCAAGAGGCACTGCCTTTTTCATTTTCAACACTTCCTATTTACCATGCTCATTTGGCTGATTGCTGTATGCCAATAAATTAATGTAGCACTTCATTCTGCTAAGGGCTGCATTCCCTCAGGCATAATGTCTTGGGGCCAACATGCTGACCATGGGCAAAACCAAAGTCAAGTGGTCAAAGACAGCCACCTTCTGTCTCTCTCTGACTCTCCGTCTCGTTCTCTCACTTTCTCTGCCCACCAGACAGCACGCTGCCAGGGGAACACTCACTGCTCTCGCCACAGGTCTGACCTAATCAGCCGCAGAGGAAGGCTGGTGAGAACTACAAGTTGGCAACCCAATGAGGTGGAACACATTTGCTACTGGGAGAATAGACAATAAAATATTACATAATCCAGAGAGTTCTGTGTAATGCAAAGGATCAAGTATGACTCCCTAATACAGAGGGGAGAAAAGATTCTCAAACATATTGAACAGAAGCTTGAATTATGTCAAATGAGGAGTCCAGTGCAGGGAAATGAAGATCTAGCATTTAGTCATACTTGTTAGGAACATTATTAACAGTGACTGGTCATGTGGTAAGAAAAACTGAAAGATAAAATAGCTCTGGGAGCAGATCACAGGTTGTATCAAATGCTAGAATGGTGAAATGAACTGTTTTATCTGTTTAAGTGAAGGGAAAGAAGCTTAGGACTTTCTCGAGTGAAGCAGCGCACCTCCTTTATGATATTGTCAAATGGCGATTAGCCATTCTTTGGTAATGGACCATTTTGGGCACTTAGTGCATGCATTATATGCTACTATACTTATTTATTTTTCCTAATAGCAAAATCTGGTTCAAATGTGTCATTGCTAATGCTATCTTATTGCTATTATATTGCATTTATATCCTAGTTTTTTCCCTTTGCAAGGAACTCAAGGAAACTTATGTAGTTCTCTTTCCTTCCGTTTTGTACATCACAGCAACAACCGTGTGAGGTAGGGTGAAATTCTGTGACTGGCCAAAAGTCACCCAGTGAACTTCATGACTGAGTGGGGACTGGAACCAGATCTCCCAGTTCCCCATTCTATATTGCATACTACTGATTGGCTTACAATTCTTTTCAAGGATTCCAAGCATTTGAAGCAAAATTAGGATGGACCCAAAGATTTGTGAAGTCTACCTTAGATGAACAGACAGACTTCCCTGCCCTCTGTATGTGAGACTTTCAAGGAACATGAAGCTTCATACTGAGACATATAATAGTATACACTTGAGTGTGTGTGCATGTGTGTGAATAATTACACAAATGAAATAGATGTACTCCATATTACCTTAAAACCTAAACTTGCCACTTGCCATAAAATATACTAAGTATGCTGATTTAATTTAAGAAGAAAGGCCTTATCATATGAAAACAGTATATACTTTGGTGTATCTATTGGGTTGACCGCTATTAATTGTGCTCTAATCTTCCTCATCCTCCTGTTTTTCAATGTAACAACAACACATTATTCCCACTGGATACCTCTGATTAGCATTCTATTGTATTAGCCATATTTGAATTGAAAAAAGATCCACTTCCAACTTCTATTGATTTCACATCTGGCTTATAGATAAGAATGGGATGAACAATATCCTAATACCCTAGTCAAAACCAAACTCACCTCTGGCTTTTTATACAATTAAGCTGCCTCTTTGCATAGTTAAATGGCAAACAATGTTGAAATTCAAACTAAGATTCAAAATAACATGAAAAAAATCAAAAATGCTAACTGAGAAAATTGCCTATCTGCTTTTGCAGACAAGTGCTTAAAATGTGATGTTATTTTTTAATCAGGCAGCAAGGTCCATGAAAATCACAGGAGAGGATTTTTGCATCTGTTCTCTCCACATAACTGATCTGTGAAATGACTATATATCTGTGGTACAAGCTTCCTGTAGGTTGGCCATTCAGCAGACCATTCTAGTTTCAGCTATTATATCAAACCCCCAAATGGGAAAAAGAACATGATCAAGGGATACAGTCCTATGGCCTCTCAGCATTGTCTGGGAAGCCATAGGATTATTTGGGACCTCAGAGCTGGGGCTCCAAAGACCAAGCCCCTTCCCTGCCTCTCTCACATCTAGCCTGGAAAGCTGACACCCCTCCCCCCACCAAGATTGCAACTGGGCTTCAGAGGAAATGAAGAATCTGCAAATGCAAATTCCTTCCCCCTCTCTGGCAAAGCTGGAACAGTGGGTGTGGGGGAGCAGTTCACCCCCATTGTGCCTCATTTCAGGCATAGGATGCATGGATCCCTCCAAGTTCAGAGGCTGATGTGCATTGAGGATGCAGAACATAGGATTGCCCCCTAATGCCCCCTTATACACACATACCTGGGAATCATCCCATGGAATTAAATGGGGCTTCTTTCTGAATATACATGTTTCTAAGTCATGAACTAATTTTTGCACTTTTTTTCTGTGCTAGAGACCCTTAGTTGTAGTATTATTCTGAATGCACACCACAGGAAGGTTATGGACAAACGAGAATGGGTTCAGAAGACAGTAGTGGAAAAGGTCAGCAACATGGAAAGCAAATCCTATAAAGGTAGGTCGAGGGAACTGAGTATAAAGGAAACATATTGAAGGTTGAAGGAACTGGGTATGTTTAACCTGGAGATTAGAAGACTGGGTGGGAGATATTTATTATTCATTCATTTATTTTATTCATATCTTGCTTTTTTCCTTTAAAGGAACTCAAGGTGGCTTACACAATTCTCCTTTTCCTTGCAATCTTATCCTCACAACAACAACCCTGTGAGGTAAGTTGGACTGAGAGTCTGTGACTGGCCCAAAGACACTCAGTTAGCTCCATGGTTGAGTGGACAAGAACTCATATCTCCTGAGTTCCACTCCTGTACTTTTAATATTCTTCAAATACCTGAAAGGTTGTTAGAAGGAAGTGGGCAAAACCTTGTCCTCTACTACTACGAAAAGTAAGACTAGATCCAATGATAGATCAAATAGCTTAGATTAAGAAGGTCTTGAACTTTCGGAAAACATCTTGATAGTGAAAGCAACTTGGCACTTACCTGGTGAAGTGGTGGTTCCCTCTTGCTGGAAGTCTACAAGTAGAGGCTGGGCAGCCATTGGTTTGGGGATGCTTTGGTTTTCTTCCATCAAGCAGAATCATACAGTTGGTCAAGATGGCCTAGAATGTCCCCTTCAACTCTGTGATTTTACACAGAGGAATACACTGTAAAACTGTTATTCTCTCAGATCAGTCTTATATTGCAACATATTTTGGTCTCACTTTCAGAATAGGCACTGAACAGAAGCATATGTCAAGAAGAGCAATATAAATTTTAATCAGAATCACATTGTATTAGCAATACCCAATCACATTCTATTAGCATCATATTACATTATTACTCATGTTCACTAATATGGTTTCCTGCAGAGAAAATTATATTGTAAAACCACATTATTAAGAAGAAATCCTAAGAGTATGATTGAAATTGCTATTATGAAAGTCATGTGCTAATCTCCCAGACTGCATTTCCTCCTCTCTGACAGTTTTGCCTGTTATCAGGTTGTAGAGAATTCTCACAGAGGACATTGCAAAGTATTGATACCAGAAGCATAAGTAGACTCACAGCTGAAATAAAATGAGTGGGATTCAAGAGATCTTGACTCCTCTGCCACAGACCCTCTAAAGTATAGATGCATGGCATTTACATACTCTTTATGGAAAGGAAAGGAAAGGAAAGGAAAGGAAAAAAGGAAAGGAAAGGAAAGCTTTGTGTCCCTCCAATTCACTCAAGCATGTGGCCTTAGCAGGAGCTTTCAAATTCATGTCTGAATTCACACTGGACAAAATCTAGTGAGGATCTATGGCTATGCACTTCAAGTGACAATCTATATATTTCAAACCTCAACCCCACTCCCATTCTTGAAACCCTTTCCTTAAATTTATTCAGATATTTTCCTGATAAAGGAACCAGACTGCTCCTACTGACAGGCACAGTAAAACATTCTTCTTAAAGGGCAACAGATAATTATTAGATTTAGTATTATTGTTTGTGGTCTGCCCAGGAAGAGGAGTACTTTTGGATCAGGAAGCAAAATAGCTTAACCAGCCAGGCCCACCCATACCTGATTACAAGGATTGCAAGAATCTGATGTATGGCAGGAGAATCACAGAGGTTAAAATCACCCAAGTATACATGCCTAGATCTGAGGTTGGAGCTCTTTTCCAGCCTTGGATCTGAGAATCCAATATATTCGAATCCAAAACAGAAGCTGGGGTGGGGGTTGGGGGGCAGGCATAGAATTGATCTGCCTCAGACTGCAACTCTAAACATTCTTCTTAGGTAAGGAATAAACACTATAGTGGGACATTTCTGAATCAACATGAATAGGATTGAGCTGCTTAAGCTATTTAGTTACCTCTGAAATCTGTCTTAGGTGAAGTATAAAGAACATTCCATTACAATATCTAGGACAAGGAAGCAAATAGAAAACTTTTAATGAAACACGTTGCTTACCTATAATATCACACACACCACACTTCTTCAAGAGTGGGGTTCCATTGCAATTACTCTAGGAGAAAGTGAAGTACAAAAAAGTCACATTGGTTACCAGAAGCACAAACTAATCTAACCTGCCGAATGCGTGCTATTATAACTGGGAAGGGATTCCTCCCTTCCCACACTAGGCTTACATGCATTAGAAAATGAATTTATTTAATCTTCTCAACACTCTGAAGCCTTTCTTGTCCTATAGTCAAAGAAACCCCCTCACCCTTTTTAATGACTTTTATAATTCATCACACATTTGAACAATGAATGCTTGTACATGCACCTTAATTACAAGAGCAAATCGGAAGTAGCTGTATTATGCATGATTAGATGGCATATTAAAATTGACTAATGAAAAAGTCAACAGACTGAGGAGTATAAAACAAAATAGGGTTAGCATATAATACCAGATGTGCACTTCCAGCTCTACCTCTTAACCCGCGCAACTCTGTCAACTCCAATGGCTGTGTTATGGTACACAAACATGATTTCTTTGGCCACACGGTAAACATCTACTTCCTATCTATCTATCTATCTATCTATCTATCTATCTTCTACTTCTATTTAGCTACATTTATAGGCCACCTTTCTATAAAATAGGCCCAAGACAGGGGATCCTAAAATTGACACTTTAAAAAAGCAATATAACATATGATGGAAACCATATGAAAATAATAATGGAGCACTTAAAAAGCATTTAGGGAATGGCTAGGAGAAGGCCATTCTGTTGTGCGATTGCACCTTGTTTATGGAACAGCCTCCCCAAGAATCAGGGCCATCAACAGAATGGACACAATTAAATCCAGCTTTACAATTTTTTAAAAAAGTATGTGGTGGTGGGTAGGGGAAGAACCGGAGGGAGCTATCTGAACTTAGAGGTTGAACTTTATAAAATGACAGCATGAGATATGAATTACATGCATACTGTTGTACACTTCCTTCTGAACCTGGGGGCTAGCAAGGCAAACTTTCCAATCCAACAAATGCTGTGCTATATCTCATCAGGTTCACCTAGTGAGTTCACTTCCTACACAAGGCCTTGTTGTCCTGTCTAGGGATGTCTAAGAAATCCTCAGTGGATTTAAATGAGTTTGGATTTCTCTAAATCCAACCTGCAGATTCTGCATTTCCTGGTTTTATCCAAGTTGCAGTGACTTGCATACAAAGCTTTTCCTTTGAGTCCAGGATTTGAGCAAATGCACAAACAGGAATGAAATTATCATACAACCCTAAACACAAATCCGATTTTCTCAAAGAACAGATTACAGCATGAAACACTCCTGAGAATTCACAAAACAGACAGAATGGATATAACAAAATCCATATATCCTCATTCCTGGGTTATACCTGAGCCCTGCATGTTTCAGTCTCTAATGATGCTATATTTTTTATTATTCTGTGAACATGACATTAATTTTCATCACTTGGAGAAAGATTATTTTCCCCAGTATCTGCTAGCCTTTACTTATGGAAAGTTCTGGACTATTTCTGTGCCAAAACCATTTTCCTAAACACTCTCATTAAACTAGATGGATAAGAGATTGCATTCTAAAAGAAATTACAAGGAAAAGAACATTTTAGGGTAAGTCTCATCAGTTGAGTTGCTTGTTAGTGTATCCTTGCATGTATGCATGGAAAGGAAAACATAACATTGCAGGTAGGTGCAAATGTGAAATCTTATTTTGTATTTGAAAAAAACAGGTTCATTTACTGTGTAGTATATTTAATTGAGTACAAGTCAAATCTCTCTTCAAATGATGACACTCTACATGGCAAGGTCAGCGACTGAAGAGGCAAGATCAGCACATACAGAGTTGTAGGGGGCAGCATTGTTTCTACACATTTTCAGTCCTTATACATTCAGGAGAATGTTTGAATAGAGCAGGTGTGTGACACTGCAGATTCGAAGCACCAAATCTGGCCTCCGATAAATCCTATCTAGTACTCTGAGGCCATTCCCCTTTTTCCTGGCACTACTGCTTTCCTCCACCACTGAGAACTTGGTGGTTTCCAGCTTTTGTGCAGTTTCCCTCTGTTCTAAAAGGTTGAAATGCCTCTCTCGGAAGAAATGCCTATATATAACTTGTTGTTCTGTGAGATGTGCTTTGTTTGGCCTCTGTGAAGCAACAGTGTTTCTGAGTAGGCCTGAGGCCTTGTTTTGTTATGCTTAAAGGTCTGTGTAGTGGTTGCTTAGCGACATTCTGTGGGGAGAAGAGAGGGGGAGGATCCTTTGAACACTGTTAGATGAAGCCTGAAGCAGGTAGACTCAATCCTGATTGGCTGGGGATTCTGGCTAAATGGAAGAAAATGGTTGTGATACTACAATTAAAAAATCACAGTTAACTGTTAAGTGGGGAGAGGGAGAGAGTCTGCTGGTCATTGGATGGTGTTTTAAAAAGGACTAGGATAAAGCCAGAAAGAAAAGTAATAGCTACTTGTTATCATATAGGATGACCTGAGATGGCTGGTGAAGATCAGGAGTAGGGGACAGAGCTACTGAGGCTCTCTGAGATTTTGTGAACAGGTAATAGAAACAGGCAGTAAACACCCAGATAATCTGTCTACGAATCCAGTAATAAATACTATGGGAGTAATTTAGATGCCAGAGGAAGACTGTAGCCCCAAGGTGAATCTGGATATAGGGGAATTTAGCCAGAGTTGTTTGTTTTTAATACATTAGAGACTTATAACAGGATGTGTAGATTTCTAAAGAATTGTCATTAAGCAACCTTTTGGAATCCTAAACTAAATATTAGTATTCCCTGATATGCAAAATATATAATAAACCAGCTTGTTCTCACTTTATTTGGGCTCTAGAGTTAGTTCCCATTTCACTCCTGAAGCTCCTATTAGGACAGTTAAACATATTCTAACAGAATTGGCAGCAGCAGGAAAAGATTAGCTGGTAGACTCAGAGTTGTAATGGCAGAGAGTTCTTGAGGTCCAGAAATACAAGCATTTGCTCTTAATAAGAGACTGCATAGGTGAAGAAGCAGTTTTCCCATCAGTAGTGGCAATAATGGGAAGTGAAATCCCCCATATGTGATGGCAAAGGCAACACGATCAAAGTTCAATGGAAAACACTGAGACAGAGAGATAGGGTAAAAAGGGGTTTAAAGTTTGGTTTCAAAGAGACAAGAAAGGGACTCATGTTTTTAGAGCCAACAATACCACAACTGAAAATGAAAATGGAAGATTACTCACATATGAAAGAAGATGGTTTGATACAAGCTTCCAAGAGAAGAAGGGGGAAGTAGTGTGAAGGTTAAGAGTTAAGCTCATCAGGAGTGATGGTGCAACAGTGCTGAACGTTATCCCAGTGTTTGTCTAGGTGCAGGAAAAGCAGTTGCTGAAAGAGATGTTGCAGTTGTTTGCAGTTGAAGTTTGAGGATCATAACAAACAGAGAGGCGGATGGAGGCTCCACAGTGCTGAACGATGTGAACTCAAGCAAGGATGTATGCAGCTGGAATCTCAACAGTGTGAGGTGCTGCGTCAGCACAAGGCTGAGCAATGTAAGAAACAAAAACAGCTTGAGGAAAGAGGTTTACAGATGGAACTTCAGCAACGTGCTGAGTCTGAGGATAGGCAGCTACACCTTGAGGAATATGGTCTTGCATTTGGAGTGGAGGCAACATAGTGGTCTCCCTCATCAGCAGCCCAGTAGCGTAACCTGAAAGTCACATCCTTTGTAGCAGTGCAAGAGCAGAAGCAATTTTTATCTATTTTGGAAAAAGTAACCCAAAACTGTGGAATTCAGGAGGTGCACTTCATGAAATGTCTTCTTACATTAATCATGGGGGAAGTAGCTGAGGTTTTTAATAGCGTGCCCAGTGTTAGTAATGGGTCTTTTACAGAATTTGAAGTTAATCGTGTATAAAAGTTATGAGTAAGGATCCAAATACTTCAGAAAAGGGTTTTAAAACGGCCATCTGGACAGATTTAGGCCTGTAGTAAGTAGTGATGTGTGAGGTGGGAATCTAGTTTGTGGGTGGGACTCTGTTGGATTTCTGCAGCTTGGCTCCTCTGACTCTGGACAGTTCTCTCCCTCCCCTAAGTCCACCTCACACCAAATGTTTCTGGGGTCATCTGCCAGGAAGCAAGTCCAAGCAAATCCATGAGGCCAGTTTGTGTACACGCCACCTGCACACCTGCTGTGCCAGAAGAGTTCTGATTCCACTCACACGAGTTGCAGGCTTTGCATACTATGTGCAAAGAATTATGTAGCCTCCAGCATTCCTGAGCACTTGCTTGATCTTGGCTCAGCTCACTTCCTGGGCAGGACAAGCATGAGAAGGAAGTCTGGTGAACGCAAGAGCTGCCCTGATCTTCATATCCCAAATAGCAAGATCTGTTATAGAAATGAGTTAAAGGATCCAAGATGGATACTTTGAGAAACATGTTTGAAATGGTGGGCCTGGATTACTTTTATTGTCAGGTCCCAAGGGAAATAAAAGTTTAGATAAAAGACAGGGCACCAAACTCTGACTTAGGCTGCACAAATTGCAGATCAGCTGATCCTCAGTCATGAAGGAGATAGGGGTAGAACTTCATAATTTGAGAATGATAAAGTTGTTTATAGAATAGATAATTTCCCATAAAAAGGAAAAGAATATCCTGGTGAAAAAGTAAAACTTTACCAAAAATTTGAAACCCCTCAGAGGAGGGGAAATATATGGCATTGGCCCCCAAAGTCATTTTAAAACAGTGTCTTTAGGGCATCTCTTGCTATAAAGAGGGACAGAGTGTAACAGAGGGAAAAAAATGATATAAACAGTGAAACATACTTGTGGCTTTGAGAAAACAAATGCTGAATAAATAAATTCTATGTGCAGAACCTATCATTTGTATCTCCAATAAGAGTTGATTGGTAACCAAGCAGATCTGGAGAGTATGTGGAAACGCTATTTGAGGTAACAGGTTTGGAAAACTTTCTATTTGATACCCACAAGTTAGGTTATTTGGAATGGAGAGGATGAAAAGATTTGTTTAAGTTTGCAGGAATGGAGGATCAGTTTGTTTCACTGATTCTAGGAGAGGTATCATTGACTCTGACATAAGTATCAATGTAAACACTTGTCCAGCTAAAAATCCTCAGCTAATACTGTGATGGTTGAAGAGGAAGATAATCAAACCATCTACAAGATGGTGAGGAAAATATAAACTCAGATCAAGGACTGGGAGGTTACCTAGAAATAGCTGAGATGGAAAAGGATGGAAAGTGAGTTCCAAACTGAAGAAAATGTTTAAAATAAGTAACTGGAGGACTCTCATGAACAGCATCTTATCAAGGCTGCTAGAGAAGCTGACCACTGAAAACCTCAGATTCTCATGAAAATCGAGACTGACCTGGAAAGGTGGTTTGCTGTTCAGGATGTTGTGGTCTAAAAATAGGATCCTAAAATAGAACTTTGAAACAATTGGTTGCTCCAGATATTTAGAGAGAGCAAGTTTTGGAACTGGCTAATGATATTCATTGTGCAGGGCATTTAGGAATATACAAAAAAGAACACAGTCAATTTTACTGGTGATTTTCTCCTACAGTAAGTGCTTTAAGCTAAGTTGGTACATTTGTGATGTTGGCCCTGTTTCTTTGGCTCTGGCCCCATCACTTCTCCCTGGGGTCATGTCTCCAGACATGGAGTTCCAGAATAGAATTAATCCCTCAGGCTGAAATAGGTTCAATGTCTCTGGTATTAATTCTGCCATACATGTGGATTACAGGAGAGATGAATTAGGATATGCTTCTATGATGTACAAAGACTCTATTTAGTTGCAAATGTCTGCATTCAGTTAGTATCAGTAGGCGTACTTTTCCAAGAAATATATGCTCTTCAAATTAAAATCAACTTTCAGCCTGGGTGGATTCTTTCTAATTAAATAAATGCACACACACACACAAAAGATGTCTGCACATTAGAAGTGTTTTGTTATTTGTCTTCAAGCAAACATTTAAAGTTTGTTCTTATCTGGACTCCCACAAGAAGATCCTACTTGAAGGATGGAGAAAGGTACCCACAGGGGCACAGAACTGCACAGTCTGACTCCAGTCCCTCAGTTCATGAACTTAATATCTGAGTTGTAGTGGAATGTAGATAGGGCTGGACGAGAATTCCATTTCAGTTCAGTGTGGATAGAAATGTACCAGATTCACAGCATTCACAACATTCTTTGAATTCAGAACAAAATAACTTGATATTTCAAAAAGAAAAAATAGCACCTCATTAACAGGCAGCATTCCCAAGTTGGGGGCCACCACCAAGAAGGCTTGTTGCCATTCCCCTCAGATGATCTACTTGGAGACACTTGCAGAATGCATTGTTAATGGCTATTGATGTTACGTCCTGCATGAATGCTTCTGCTAGAATGTAAGAACTGTCTTACTAAAATCTTTCCAAAGGATTATATCATTTCTTCCTGGAAAAGAGAAAAAATATGCAATGTTCCAAGTGAGATGTTGCATACCCAAGAAATGGTTTTACCGGTGTTTGCCTCTTTGTGCAACAAGTACGCCTTGACAATTGCTTCTTTCCCATTTATATGATGCCCATCTCAAAGTAAAAGCCAGTGTTCTGCCCACTTCAGAAAATTTGGATACCAAAAAAGCTTGCTGCAAACAGTCCCCATTGCACCCAAACACACCTTTTACAACTGTTCTTGTTCACTGTGTATTTTGTAGATGATAATTTATTACCAATCTTTTCCTGAAATCTTTCTAGGTAAGACAGATGTCAGCAGGAAGGAAACCTGCTTAGCACTTATCCAACATCTGTCCTGTTGTGCTGCTTTGAATGAGGCTAGCAACAAACTCCTGGCAGACGTCCACCTCAAGCCTCAGGAAGTATAAATTTTTCAGTCTGATGGTAGCATCTTTAGATCATCGGACAACTTACCAAACAAGCAGGCATTGCTGCTGCTCCTGTTAGTGCTGCTTTGAACCACTTCTCCAACTGAGTACAGATTTAGAAGCAAATAAGTTAACTACTGTTCCATAGAATTAAAGCTACAGATGTGTCAGGGCCAAACTGAGTGTTTGCCTGCATACTGGAGCTATGTGTGCTAGCATTCTCTACTCATGTGTAAATGTATATGTTCCCTGTTTGGATCAGAACCATGGTGTTCTAGGAGAAGGAGATTTAAGCTTCCTCCCACTTTTTTTAATACCCTCTAATTGGAGTTTTTTAACCAATAGAATCTCCAATTGAGAATTTTTTTCCTCTGATTTTAAACTCCTAATCCTGTGGGGTGATTTTCATGGATGAGGAAGTTTAAATCCTCTTCTCCCAGTTGAGCCTCAGGCCTAGCAGCTAAGTCTTCTTACGTTACTCAGAGGATCATGTATCCTTCTGTCCCAGGGGTTTCCCTATGCTCCCTGATCATTTGGCGGTTTGCAGTTTTTGAACAGTTTCCCCCCATTCTAAATGATTGAAATGCTTCTCCTAAAAAGCATTTCAGCCAGGAAAAGCCTTAAGCTAAACTTTACAGGTATTTAGGGTATTTTGGTTCCATTCCTTATTATCTTGAATCCCAACCTCTCTGGTGTTCAGCTCCGCACACCAGTGGAATCCAGCCCTCAGGCTGAAAGAAGTTCCACACCTTCGATTTAACCATAAAATGGCCCCAATCATGCAAAAAGAGGTAGAATGGCAAGGATCCAAGTCTCGCATTGAAGGGACCGTGAAGTAAGGAGTACAGAACCTATCTCTACCTGCAACTTATTTGCTTCCAGCTTCTCTCCGCTATTACTTTATCCCTAACAAAGCAATCCCACAATTGGAAGCAACACCGGATGGACAAAATGAATACAGGTGTTCATTTTGGGTGTGCTCATGGATTTCCAAGTTTCTTTTGTTTCCACTTATTGACAGAATTGGATCCTTACCCACCCATCCCCATCCTGCATTGGGAAAAGTAAGCATTGTATACAACTTGCTGTGACACTCTTCCCCATTTTTTCCTTGCAGAGCAAGGGAAAGCAAAGAAAAAGGAGCAATTCATAGTGGATACTGAAGAACAATTAGAGAAGTATAAAAATTAATGCTTTTCTTTTGTTTTTTAAATGGCATATAAACATGATTTCCAGTTCATTTCATATATTCGCACCTCCAGTGGGGACCCCCCATTCTTGCCTTAAGAGCAGCTCCAAGGGAAGCAGTTTTCAATGAATCACTACACAGGAGGCTTCTCTGCCTATTCACGCATTCCTGATCACCTCTCCAACAGCCGCTGAGAAAACCTCCTAATGTGTGTAGATTTCTTCCATAGACTCAAGTGGGGCTGATATCTACAAAGGAAATGTGTGCAAAATAGGAAATTTGTGCAAATCAAACCAGGAATCAGGAGCAAATCAAATGTGAGCATGACAATTGGCAAATACATTTGATGGATCTGTTCCTGCACACACACTTGGGTTTGGGGCTTAAAATAGGGCATGCCTGCATGTTTTGCAAACAAAGCCAAAATTTGCATACCTCCCTCTAATTGTTAGAAATGCTTAAAAACAGGACATTGTATTAAGCAGGACAAAGACACAAATTGTGATATTCTGAAACACACACACACATTAATAAGATTTTTGCTGAATCCTGCCTCTTGTCCCAGTGAAATGTGGAAATAATCTTGCTTCTCTGCAGCAGATGGACTTAAAATAATTTGGGAATGTAACACAACTTCTTCCTTGTCTATGCATACCCAACCTGGTCTTCATTTCATTCATTTAAACAATAGCCAAGGATGTGTTACCAAGTGGTAAATCCTGTCCATTTTTATCACTGTCACTATAAAGGTCTAGTGCACTATGTCTATGTGGTCATGATTCTAAGTGATCAATAATTAGACGTGTTTAGTATTGCTAGATCTTGCAGCCAGACTTCCTTCCCCTTTCTTTAAATAACATGCTACCTGCTCCAAATTCGTCTTTCCTTTTCTCTCCTTCCCTTTTTCCATTTCCTTCAGCCCGGACAGTAGTTATTTTCCGCTGCTATTTTCTATCACTGTGGCTAATACATTAATCTTTGCTTTCTCTGTTTTCAGCTGAATCCTCACAATTGCTTGACGTGCTGCTTGAGCCCTGTTTCACAAGTAGCAATGCAAATCTAGCATCATTTCACTTGAATTCTTTCATGGAAGTTCTCTACCTTCCATCCAGCTACCTTGCCTTAAAAATGGAAAATTTTGTACCCTGACTCCAAAAATGGAGAAAGTGAGCTTCCTTTCTGACCATAACCTATAGAATTGCGCACTCTTTTCCTGTCCATCATGCTACGAATCTCCTTCCATTGATAACTGGCAATTCTGTGGCTTTACATGTTGTAGCTAGAATCAGAGAATTTGTCAATTTCACTTTCTCCCAGTTTCCCATTTTTCCAGTCTTGAATTTGTTCTGTCCAGTTTGCAATTTTTGAAAAATCCAAATGGAAATTCATCTGCATCTTCATACACATTTTCCTAATATATGCAATTTTACCCCATTATATCCACTTTTACAGACCATTTCCCACGATATGCCTTTTTGTATCCTATTCTCATGAATATATATATTTTCCTAGGCATACACATACACACACACACACACACACACACACACAAAATTTATTTTATTTAGGAGACTTCTATGCCGCCCCATTCACCGAAGCCTCAGGGCGGCTCACATCCATAAATAAACTTCCATGAAATAATATAAATTAACAGTATAAATTATATATATTTGCATATGCATTTTTTTTCCAGAGGACTGCATTATAAATTTGGGAATATGCCACAATGGAAGAATAACTGTGTTTCAGCTTGTGTCTTGGTTCAGGAAGTTCAAATTAGGTAAGTAGGTTTGCATTGAAATGCAAGCTGTGCAAATTCCTCCCCTGTCCTTGCCTCAACCACTTTAAATTCATATCTGCAGTTCAGATGGGATTTTTGGAGACTGCTGCTCTGAATAGTCTGAATAGTCACAGGCGCACATACGTTATTTATTTTCAATCTCCGTGGTGCATAACTGATGATGAGAAGCAAATCACATAGTTAAAGATTACCTTAGTGTTGTTATATTTCATACTGTTTAATTGTGCTGATTGGTGGTAGAAAGGCAAATGTTTCCAAAACAGCACAAGGAGCAGAATACTAATACAGAATCACTATAGCAAACAGAGGTTTCTAATAGATGGATTGTTTCTGCAGTATAATGTGAAAATGAAAGTGGTTAAGTGGCTGAGGTGAACTCCCATGGTTACCAGGGATGGACAGGTGTTAGCAAAACTTAAAAGCTGATGTGTTTAGGACTGTGGACTAATGTGTTTAGGACTGCAGATTAATGTGTTTAGGACTGCAGACTACTTATGTGGAAGTCTCACCATTTGTTTGTTTATGAATCAATGTGCTGATTTTCTATAGCACATTCTAGAGATCATTACTATATAAGCAGCAGCAGCGGTGGCGGTGGTGGCAGCAGCAACAGAAGTAGAATAAAACCAACAAACCAATCAAAAGCACACCCAGAAATGCATATCTTCCTAATCAACAGCAGTGGGCATAACTTTGGAAACAGTCACCAGGTAATTTGAAATCACTGAGCTGCATGTTCTTACACCACAAAAGCAGCCATCTGTTTGTTTAACCCTTTGAGCTCTTGGCTCCACAGATTAGATACCTCCACTGTAAAAGCTCCATCACATGCTTCCGTGTAAACTTTTCGGGGAAGGAAAGCACCTGGTAAAAATGGGGTGGCCACCTATGACTCACGAAAAGGAGCGGACACAAGAGGATGGTGATTTGCGTTACTAACTTACATGTACATATGAACATTTTGAAATTATTTTTGTGGATGAAATAGGAATACAATACATTTCACTGGAATGTGGAAAACTGACCAGACTAGCCCTGTGCCTTGCTCAATGTGCTATTCAGGGGCTGTGGATGGGCCAGTTCAAGGCCCCATCATTCCCTCTGGTGGTTCTTTATCTTGGATTCTGATTGGACAGCCCTTCAAATAGAAGATTTCTTTCAAATCAAAAACAGTCCTTTGGCAGCCCTTCAAATAGAGAAATGTACTCTGTAAACTTTGCCTCTCCAACAGCAAGGCCCCATTCATAAATCATAAGAAAGGTGGCGGTATGTACAGTGGTACCTTGGCTCATGAACTTAATCCGTTCCAGGACTCTGGTTGTGACCCAAATTGGTCGTGACCCAAGTCAAATTCCCCCATAAGGTTCCATGTAAATAAGGTTAATCCATTCTGTAAATATTTTTTACCACAAAAATTTGAAACAAAGTAACAAAGAACAACAAAGTACAGTACAGTAGAGAACACTAACCTAGGTTGTGAGGAGGGAGTCCAAACCATAATTGTGCGCTAGCGATCGTGCTGTGGGGCGGGGGGTGGGGAGATGGCTGTGATCACGGACACACTCGTGTGGGGGCGCGATTGAGGGCACACTCATGCTCAGGGGGTGGGGGGAAGACAGGTGCAATCATAGTCGTCACCCAATGCAGAGTTCGCGAACTAAGGCAATTTTTCTCTGAAATGTTTGTTCATGACCTGATTTGGTCATGAACTGAGGCGTTTGTGAGCCAAGGTACCAGTGTACATGTGAAAGCAATCCATAAAATATGCCATGAAGTCAATAGGATTTGCAAAACAAAGGGTTGGATTGCATAGGTTACTGTTACTGAAAATGTTATTGTCATATTATTTATTTCATTTCTATACCTTCTGTAATCAAAGCTCTCTGGGAGGTGGGCAGCAAAATATAAAAACAATAAAATACAATAGAGAAAAACAAGAAGAGTTATTTATTTAAAAAGATACAGGAACATTAAAAGACAATTAAAAAGACTTGGCCAAGAGTAAAAGGCACCAAGGAGGTCTTTAAAGGCCTTCACAAAGAGGGCTGCCTTAACCTGATACCAAAATGATGGCAAATTTGGCACTGGGTCAACCCAGCAGGTAGGTTGTTCCAAAGATGGGGGCCACCACTGAAAAGGCCCTCCCTCTAGTTACCATCATCTGAGCCTCTCAAGGGGTTGGCATCTTGAGGAAAGCCCAAGAGGCTGAGCATAGGGTCTGGGCAGATCAGGGTTAGGAGAGGTGCTCCAAGAGGTATTGCGGTCACAAGCCATGTAGGACTTCAGAGGTTAAGACCACCACCTTGAATTAGGAGTGGAGCATACAGGCAGCCAATTAAGGGGGCAGGGGTGGGAGTGGGGCAGAGCTGGTCTTATAGGTTTAGACCTTCACATCCCAGTTATTAACCTGGATGCCACATTCTGCACCAGCTGCAGCTTCTGAACAATATTCAAGGGCAGCCCCATATAGAGTACATTGCAGTAATCTAATCTAGAGACTACCCCAGCATAGGTCACTGAAGCCAGACTATCCCTCTCCAGATAGGGGCATAGCTTGGCAACCAGTCAAAGCTGGAAGCCAGCAATCCCACCTGAGCCTCAAGTGACAAAGATGGATCACGGAGCATCCCAAAGCTACGAACCTGCTCCTTCACGAGGAGGAGTGCAACCCCTCTAGAACAGGTTGAACAACCCCCATCCAGTCAAAGCAATCACCCACCAACAGCCTCTCAGTTTTGTTAGAATCGAGTTTCAATTTGTTAGCTCATATCCAGTCCATTTCTGTAGCCAGACATCAGTTTAGCACATCCACAGCCTCTTCTGCTGACAACGAAAAGGAGAAATAGAGCAGCATGTCATCAGCATGCTGATGCACTCCAAAACTCCTGAGAATCCCACTTTCATGTAGATGATAAATAGCATGGGAGACAGAACAGACCCCTGAGGAACTCCATGCTGGAGAATCCACAGAGCTGAACAACCACCACTTTCTGGAGATGGCCTTCCATGTAGGAGCAGAACCACTGGAATGCAGTGCACCTCACTCCCACCTCAGCCAGCCTCTCCAGCAGGATAGCACAGTTGATGCTATCAAAAGCTGCTGAGAGATCCACCAGATCTTAAAGCTCCACACAGCAGTCTTCCCCACCAGTCCTCAAGCCTCCTCACCAGTCCTAGTCCTGGGGTGCAGAGTGCCCTTGCTAAAGTCTTCTCCAGTTCAGCAGCAGCACCAGGAGGTGGCCCGCTTCTATTGCCAAGGAGGCCTGTTGGATTAGCCAGGCCAGGTGCAGACCCAACTCAGGTTGGGCTCATGTTTGACAAATTGCATGGAAAAATCCACACTTTGTGAAAGAAAGGGGTCTTCTGTGAAAGAGGGGGGTGTCCCCCTTCCCCCAGGCCACAGTTCATCCCATGCAGCCGTGTAGTATCTTGAGCCAACCTCTTGTGCAATGGATCTGATGCCATTCCATAATGTGAGAAGCAGTATTGAAAGCTATCGGACATATAATAGGGAGTTCCTTGGGCACACACAAAGGAACTCTTAGATTCTTGTCAATGGCTTGACTTTAGGCTTAGCCATACTTTGTGAAAATTCACTGGAATCAATGGAGCTTTAGTTGGCCATGATTAACTGGAACCACATGGATTTCAGTGGGTGTACTTTAACTGAATCTGGATTTGACCCATCATTTAGAAAAGACAGAATGCTGAACATTTTGCACTTTTCAACAAGTCCATCTCTGGCATCACAAACTGATCAGCATTGTTCAGAGGAGACATGAGCTGCACAGAGAGATAAATGGACACCATTTATTAGCTATTTGAATGAATATCATAATGTCATCCATCTGGGCAGAAGTCTGTTTTTGCAGAAATGTGTGTATATATATTGTTGTGGAGGAACATTTTCAAAAACTAGGAATAAAGATGCATCAGCACTTTCATACCACATAACATAATGTGGTTTTCTCTGTTCACATTTGTTTCTCTTCCTTTATTTTTTTCCTTCCAACTTTTGTTGGCTTGTTTGTTGCTTTTAATAACTTGCTTGTATGATGGGTCATATAAAAATATTCTGAAAAGGCCAAAGGTAACAACCAGCTAAATGAAATCACCAGCTCTTCTTCATCGTGGCCTCTGTGCATCACACATATGGGTGCTGTGCCTGCGCAGTGCCTTTGGCCAGAAGGTTGCAAGCTAACGGTTTATTTTGGCGGGAAAGCTCCGCTCCCCCTCCCCCACAGCCTATAAAGAGCGGAGCGTCCGCCATTTTGTTCAGTCTTTGTGACCGCCGTTCACTGTGCCTCGTGCCACTTTCGACTATCGCTTTGATCGTTACTCGTAGCCTATTTTTCCTTCCTTTTACTCCCAGTTTATATCCCTGTTAGTTCTTCTTAGCTCTAGTTATTCTGCAGTTCTATCGTTCTACCATTCTATTTTCTTCATATATATATATATATATATATATATATATATATATATATATATTCTTACCCTCTGCACTGTCTCCTTTTTTCTTCTTCTTCTTGCGATGGCGCAGCGAGCGGCCTTCAGCAAATGTGCGGAGTGCGGGTCGAAGATGTCACCATCTGACCTGCACGACCTATGCCTCCTCTGCTTGGGGGAGGGGCATAGGACCGACAAGTGCTCCCACTGCCTGGCCTTCTCCAAGCAGGCCAGAAAAAATCGGGAGAACCTCCTCCGGAGGCTCCTGTGGGATTGGGCTCTTATGCAGTCCAACCCACTGGTCACCGCTCCGAAGCCTGGCCCGGCTACGGTGGCCCCACCCTCCTGCCCATCAGACGAAGGTGCCTCTACTTTGAGGGCCCCACCAGCTTCTCCCAAAAAGAAAAGTGAGAAGCGCAAGCTCGTCGATGCTGACAAATCGGCCAAAAAGTCCAGGAAAGAGAAGCCTTCTAAACCGGCCCGAAAGGCGAAGGATCCGGACCGACCTCGACACTCGGTTGTGTCTCGGGTTCGACGGCAGCATCGGTACCGGTGCCAACCACCATACCGACCCCACCTGAGCCGGCACTCCAGGCAGCCATGAGGGTCACCCCTCAAGGGTCTCCCTGTCGTGTGGCTGACCTCCCAGCCGAACCGCTTCCATCTCTCCAGCGGGGGTCGATCTCTGACGGAGAAATTCAGGACTCTCCCCCCAGGGCTAGATCACCAACGCCTATGCCCATGGCCACACTGGAGGCGGATGTGATCAAATCCCCGCCTAGGGCCCGCCGGAGTCGCTCCAGGGAAAAGCGATCCGAGCAGCGATCCGAGTGATTCAAGGACTGGTGTTGCTCCTACTACCCATCTTGGGGCGAGCTGCTGGATCCAAGACGCACGTCCCCGGTGCCCCGGGATGAAAGCAGCCGGTCTGCTTCGCCAGTGGTGTCTTCTTCTTTGGCCCCTCCGTACTACGGCATGGACTCCGATGACTCGGACGTCGATTCTACCTCTCCCAACATCGCGGTGACCTCCCAGGGCCCCACATCACCAGATGAGTCGCACGTTTCTTTTGCAGAGCTGATGTCCAGGCTTGTCCAATCCCTGGACATCGACGCCATCCAGCGGCCAGGACCGTCTACGGATAAAATCTATGATGTCGTCCGTGGGGAGCAGTCCACCTCCATCGTCCTGCCTTTGATCACCACCCTACAGCAGGCGATGACCCAGCCCTGGGACTTGCCCTCTCACCCTCAACCAACATCGTGGAGGTACGAAGCCATGTACCGGGTTCAGAAGGAGGACATACCATTCCTCCTCTGACACCCCAAGCCGAACTCGGTGGTGGAGTCCTCCCAGGGAAGAGAGGCAAGGGGTCACACCGCACCGCGAGATAAGGAGGGCTGCAAGATTGACTCCCTGGGCAGGAGGGTCTACGCAGCTTCAGGCTTGGGGCTGCGTATCTCAAACTACGAGGTGATGTTGGCGAGATACCAGTATTTTATAATGCAATGCCTCCACAATGTCATCTCGACCCTCCCAGACCAACAATGCAAATTGGCCAAAGTCTTAATTAAGGAGGCGATGCACGTCGCGGTGCAACAGTTGTCCACAGCCTGGCACCATGTGGGCACTAACTCGAGGGCATTAGTCGGTGCCGTTTCTCTTCGCAGGCATGCATGGCTGAGGAGCGCCAACTTCCCCAAAGAGACCAAGCGGCGCATCGAGGAAATGCCCTTCGACGGGTCCGGGCTTTTCCATTCAAAAACGGACCATAAACTTAAAAAACTTCATGAGTCCCGCATGACGGCCCGACGAATGGAACTCCAGTTGCTTCCGAAGCATAAGTGGCTATGGAACTGTCCACCCTACAGACAGCCTTATCATCCCAGGCAACAGCCTCAGCACAGGCAACAGCAACAGCAGCAGCGCCGTCAACAACAGCCCCAGCAACGCTACCAGCAGGGCTGTCGCCGATATGATAACAGGAGGCAGCGTTGATGGGACTGGCGAACCATTCCTCTACCCTATCCTATACCCACCCCCTCTCATCTGGGGACCATCTGCGAAGCCGACTCCCCATTTGGGAGTTCATCACATCTGATGGATGGGTATTATCTATCATACAGCACGGCTATAGGATAGAATTCGACACCGTTCCTCCATCGAGTCCAATTCGGTTTACATCTTGCACACCAGTGCTGCTCGATGAAATACAACAACTTCTTCATAAAGGAGCGATTCGTCAAGTAACTCAATATGACGGACTTCACAGATTCTATTCTAGATACTTTACAGTTCCCAAATGGGATGGTGGCCTACATCCGATTTTAGACTTACGTGGTCTGAATCGATTCATCGTGACGAGGAAGTTTCGAATGACCACCCTCCATAATATTTTGCCGTTGCTTAGGAAGGAGGATTGGTTCACCTCATTGGACTTGAAGGACGCCTATTTTCATATTGCAATCCATCCCAAATATAGACGTTTACTTCGCTTTGCTGTTGCCTCCAATTTCTACGAATTCATGGTTCTACCTTTCGGTTTGGCTACCAATCCGAGAGTGTTTACTAAATGCATGGCCCCTGTCTGTGCTTATCTACGCCTCCAGGGCATACAAGTTTATCCTTACCTCGACGACTGGCTCCTAGTCTCCATGTCCAGGGAAGTGCTCCTCATTTCTATCCTCTTGCCTCGTTCTCCTGCGCCTTATTGGACGACCTGGGCCTTTGCATTAATACTTAGAAATCTTCTCTTCTTCCAGTACAGAAGCTTACGTTCGTCAGAGCCCACTTGGATTCGACGTTGGAAAAGGCGTTCCTCCCTCGGGACAGACAACTGACTCTCGCTCGCCATGTTCATCGAATGCGACGAGACAGATCGGTTCCGGTGAAGTCCATCCAGAGGCTTCTAGGACATATGGCTTCTGCCGTTGCAGTGGTGCCACACGCCAGACTGCGACTCCATCCTTTGCAGCTGTTTTTCTACAAAGTGTTCCACCCACAGAGGGATCCACCATCGAAACTCCTTTGAGTCCCATCTTCGGCCCTCCATTCGCTAATATGGTGGTCGAACCCGACCAATCTGACTGTTGGGGTCCCCTTCAGGTCCCAAGGCCCATCGATTACAGTCAGTACCGACGCGTCTCTTCTAGGTTGGGGAGCAATATGCTCCGGCCTGTATACTCAAGGCACGTGGACTCGTCAAGAATCCATGAAGCATATCAACTTCCTGGAATAGTTGGCCATGTTCAAAGCCCTACGCTCGTTCAAAGATGTTCTTCAACATCGGATTGTTCAGATAACATCGGACAACATAGCCACCATTTTTTATCTGAACAAGCAAGGCGGGACGAAGTCTCCAACCCTGGCCAGACTTTCTATGCAGATCTGGGACTGGTGCATTTTGAGAGATATTACGATAATAGCAGTCCATCTGGCCGGTACGGACAACGTGGAAGCAGATCTTCTCAGCAAGCGCATGCTCATCTCTCACGAATGGAAAGTGGACCCCCAGACACACGATGACCTTTTCCATTGCTGGGGGTTCCCCAACATGGACTTGTTCGTCACACAACAGAACAAGGTGTGTGCAACTTTCTGTTCGAGAGTGGGAATCGGACACGAATCCCTAGGGGATGCCTTCATGATTCCATGGAACAATCTGAATTTCTACGCCTTCCCACCGATTCCGCTGGTGATGAGAGTCATAGTGAAGATTGTTTGCGATCGGGCCACAGGGATACTAATTACTCCTTGGTGGCCACGCCAACCTTGGTTTCCCACACTGCTGGACATTTCTCATGGGGAATACCTACATCTTCCACTGCTCCCGTTCTTGATAACCCAGAGAGACGGCGCACTTCGCCACCCAGATATATTATCATTAAAACTAACAGTGTGGCGAATCCGATAGCTGACTTCGCTACGTCTTTACCAGTCACTACTCCAAGAGGTTTGAATCCGACCTTCGAATCCACTACTGTCCTTGTTACATCTACACCGACAACTACTTCAAAGGGTTCGAACTCTACTTTCGAACCCAATACAGTCGCAAGCTCCGAATCCGCTGGGGACAGCACTGCACCAGCACTGTTGGATCTGACTACTGTGCCATCGAATCTGACAGCCTTTCATCCGGACATTCAATACATATTGGACTCCACTTTAAAGCCTTCTACACGGAGGTCTTACGAAGCTAAATGGAAGCTTTTTTCCGCCTTTGCTGACTCTCGTTCATTCTCTCCACTTATATCGTCAATTCCTCAAATTCTTCATTTCCTCCTGGAATTACACTACTCTGGACTGAAACCATCTTCGATTAAAGTATACACAGTGGCCATCGCCTATCGTCGGGGTATAGTGGACAGTTCATCCATTTTCTCCCAACCTACTATTAAAAGGTTTTTGAAGGGACTTTATAATCTGAATCCGTCGATCAGACCAGTAGTGCCCACCTGGAGTCTCTCTGTTGTTCTGCAAGTGCTTACGAGAGCTCCTTTCGAACCATTGGCCACAGTCAATTTATGTCTTGTCTCATGGAAGACAGCATTCCTAGTTGCGGTTACCTCAGCCCGGAGGGCCAGCGAGCTCTGCGCTTTGCACGTAGACCCACCTTATCTCATTTTTCATAGAGAAAAGGTTGTCCTGCAGCTCAATCCATCTTTTCTGCCTAAGGTATCCACATCCTTTCACATGGGGCAAGATATTATTTTACCTGCCTTTTTTCCAGCTCCGTCTACTCCGTTAGAAAGGACATTGCATTCACTTGACATGCGGCGCTGTTTAGCATTCTACAGATCCAGGACTGAGTCTATCTGACATTCAGATAGACTTTTCATTAAATATGCTACCAGGGGCCAAGGTACCCCTGTCACTCTGCAGAGACTTTCTAAGTGGATAGTTCATACCATCACCCTGTCTTACCAACTGGCCAATATCGACTTGCCCACTACCCCTCGAGGCCATTCGACTAGGGCTGTGGCTGCCTCATCGGCCTTCACATTGGGAATACCGATGGATGATGTATGTAGAGCTGCTACTTGGGCGAATCCTTGCACTTTCGCCAAACATTACCGCTTAGACGTCCACGCTCGACAAGATTGTTCCTTTGGCAGAGCCGTTCTTTCATCTGTTTTTCGTTGAGGACACCTTCCTTCCTCCGTTATGGTAAGCTTGTTAATCTACCCATATGTGTAATGCACAGAGGCCACGACGAAGAAAAGCAGGTTGCTTACCTGTAACTGATGTTCTTCGAGTGGCCATCTGTGCAGTCACACAACCCACCCGCCGGCCCCGCTCGGTGTCGGTGAGTGGACCTCTGTCGTTATTGAATGTTATCATTGTTTCTTGGTACCAATATACATTGTTCTCTTGGTACCGATACTGTTCACGGTAGAACTCATTTACAAGTCATTTTTTCCACAAGAGGGCATCTGTTCGGTCGTCAAAGACTGAACAAAATGGTGGACTCTACTCTTTATAGGCTGTGGGGGAGGGGGAGCGGAGCTTTCCCACCACAATAAACCGTTAGCTTGTAATCTTCCGGCCAAAGGCACTGCGCAGGCGCAGCACCCAGATGTGTGACTGCACAGATGGCCACTCGAAGAACATCAGTTACAGGTAAGCAACCTGCTTTTCTGCCAATCAATGTTTACAATTCTACTTTGTGCTACTCCACAGATAGTAGCTGCAGCTATGCATTATTGTTCAATTTAATTTTGGTATAAATTAACTTATCTTCATGGAAGTGGCTTTAAAGCTAATAACCCTAAAAGAATTAAGATCCGAAAGTAATGGTATCAGTGCCAAAGCACATTAATGGCCTTTATCACTTCAGGCTGGTGAACCATAGCCAAAATAATTGGCCTAATTGGAATAAATGGTTTCTTCAGCCAGGTATTTCTCCTGCTTTTGCCTGATTATTCCAAGGTTTAATCTTAGTCAAATAAAAATGATACTTCTCTCTCTGTCTCCTTCTCTTTCTTTCCTGATTCAGGAATTTTTAGTGCTGTAGTTATATGCATGATTGAAATGAGGCATGCGGAGTTCCTTCAGGTGTAGAAAAAGTCAAGAACTTCTGTAGGACAGGTTGGATAAAGTAAATGCTGCTACAGCAGGTAGACAGAAAAATCCAGGTGGTATGTAGCAGTAGTTGTTGTTTTTTAATAGACAGGTACAAGAAAACAAGATTGTCCCAAAGAAACAATTCATGGTTATTCAGCACATTTGATTCTGCTCTCCAAAATCCAAATTTCAGCTCTCAAGATTATTTTCAGGCCATTATTTATTTAGATAGTCTTGTTCTACATATGGTTGTAGAGTTATTGGGGTGGCTGGACTGACATCTATTGCCAAAAAAGACAGAGGAAATACATCAATTCCCCTTCCCCCAGCAAAAATAGGACGGCGAGGGTACAGAGAGCTGTATGGCATTTTCCTGTGCTAGTTTATGTAGGGAGAAATAATTTTGAACTAATTATTTTGAACAAATAAGCTTCATCAAAGAGAATGACTATGACTTTGTGGCTGGCCAGATGATAGCTCCCCCTTCTCCTTTCTTAAGCCTCTTTATCTTCAAATCAGACTTGAACTGCTCAGCCCTTTGAAAAGGGACACCTTCACACACACAGGCCTGTCCACTGACAGCCCTTCAGACAGGATTGTAAAGCAAGGCACATGGTCACCTTAATATTTAAGCAGTGGCCCTTGCATTTTCTATGTAAAATTATGCTTTCAAAAGGGAATGAGAAAAGACAATGCAAATATCAGCAGCATGTTCTGGAAGATATTGAAAGAACTTTGTGTGCATTCCCTTGGTGAAGAAACTTTAAATCCTTTTGTTTTTTATGGCTGTTTTATGCTTCCATCCCTTGCTGTAGTTCCTTATTACATTCCTGACTGGTATAGAGTCTGCAGTTTCAGGTCAATTATGGCTTCACAGCCCCAGCAATTTCTTCCCTGCACACATACTTCCTTGGCCTATTTTTCTGGCATTGCTTTCTTTTCAGCATGCAGTCCAACCACTGCATTAAAAAATCTCCACAGAATTCATCCTCTGTTACTCTTGTGAAGAAGGCCCTCTACTTCTGCCCCTCCAGAGTCTCAGCATCAAGAACTGTCTTCTCCTCTGTGTCAGGAGCTTCAGCCAGGCAAGTATTTCCTGTTTTCTCATCCATGGAACGTTCAAACTTCTTTGATGAGTCAGAAGGCCAGCTGGGGAAATCTGATAATCTAACCCATACCTGAGCAGAAGGGCTGATGGAGATCCTGAAAGAGGTACCCATGGGAATAATGACTATGCTCATCTCTTTCTTATAAGCTCATTTTGAAGATACTTTATGAAGTGGGGACTAGTGGAGGGACTGAGATTGAGTCTGCCTTTTATGGAGGCAGGCAGGAGAAACAGCAATGCAATAAGGTATTAGTTAGATCCAGATAGGTGACTTTTCATGGGTATTTTAGCAGCGTATGGCTCATTTGTCATTATCCGTAATGTTTGTGCTTTTGAAGTTTGCTTAGAATGGCCCATATAATGTTGCTACATGCATAAATGTACACAAGGAACGACAACCATGATAAAACTGTTTTAATCTCAAGAGTGACTAAGCATTTAGTAAATCTCAACGTTTTCACTGAATTCAGAGGTTCCAATGAGCAATCAAATTATTGCTCTTTCCTTCCCAGTGTGTCTAATGTTTCTAAAGTATGAATTCTTATCTCTAAAGCCAGCTCTTTGATTTTTAATGGATCCCTGCTGCTTTGGTTTGGGAAGTAACTCATGCTGGTGTGTAAATTAAAAAAAAAGACCATTTGCAGATGGGCAGATGGTTCAGGTAGTTCATCTCTCATCTACTTGAGCCTGTTCTTAGATATGTAATTGTGCAAAGCTAGCAGCATACAATGTGAAACAGGCACCTACGGATACAGGAAAAGTCAGAAATAATCCACAGTCATAGAATTTGTTGCAGACTAAGAACAGTAAAGGGACTGCAGGTGGCGCAGTGGTTTAAACTGCTGTGCTGCTGGACTGGTTGATCAAAAGGTCACCGGTTCAAATCTGCACAACGGGGTGAGTTCCCGTTGCTCCGTCCCAGCTCCTGTCAACCTTGCAGTTTGAAAGCATGCAAATGCAAGTAGTTCAAAAGTACCACTTTGGTGGGCAGGTAACAGTGTTCCGTGCACTTCGGTGTTTAGTCATGCCGGCCACATGACCACGGAGACTGTCTGCAGACAAACGCTGGCTCCCTCGGCTAGAAAATGGAGATGAGCATCGCCTCCTAGAGTCAGGCATGACTGAACTTAATGTTAAGGGGAAACCTTTACCTTTAAGAACAGTAATGGCCCTGTTCAAGGTTAGATGCGTGATTATACTCAAAATTATCTCCTGAGAACTTCAGATGAGGCTTTGTTGGTTGTTCCACAGGCAATAAAATACTACCAAATGATAGCACCAAAGTGGCACCCACCCTCTGGAATACTCTTCCACTTGTGGTATGCTTCAGATGCCCCTTGAAAATCTACTTGTTTACACATCCTTTTCCTGATCTGTATGGCAGTACCCTGTTTTATTATTGTCTTCACAGTGAAGTTTTAAATTATGTATCCTTTAATATTGTTTTATATTGTAGAATATATGAATTTGGAGTGAATTGCATAGAGATTTTATTATACTGAGTCATATAGAGGCATTGTAAATAAATAAAGAATGGAGCAATTCACATAGATGGATGGGACAATCCATAAAATAGCAACCAAGACATTGATTCCATTGTTACTGCAGGTGAATCAGGTGAGGAATCCAGAATATAGTTCCATTTTTGATTTTGGCTTTTGGGTTTGGGTTGGGTTGGGTTTTTTGGATGAGTTTCAGCTCAAAGGTGTAGCTAAAAGATAATGAACAAGTTCTTGCAACCACTTCTGTACTGGATCCTTTTTCTTCATGGCTCATTAAATCTGGCACAGAGGGAATAGGTTGAAATTTTTTATTTAAATAAAAACATACTACAAAGGTACAAAAAGGCCCAAAAATTGCAACATTACAAAAATAGAAAGTACCCCATCCGTTATTTACATCCATTCAAAATGCCAAATGTACACAGATTTACAAGATTCCCAGGCTTTACACATCAAATGTACAAAAAGAACTTTGTATAGACTTTTCCTGATAGCTTCATGCCATGTGTCTGAGCAACATGTATGAGTGATTTACGGACATTACGTTATCGGGGCATGCGCCCCACTCAACCACGGCCATAATTTCCTCCACCTACTGGGCGGCATCCTCCCTTTTTCCTCGCGGCTCAACCAAAAAATCTTCTCTTGGACAAATTTGACTGAGCCGGCCACGTCAACCACCTTTTGTGTCTTTATCTCTCTGTGGCGTTGGAGGGACAGCGCCAACAGAACGTACAGATTTATCAGCCTAATTGTGGACCACGGCACAGTCCAGTACATCTTGGGAGCCGTGGTCTCTCTCCACCGCCGCTTCCTGGGCACCCTCCTCCTGGGTCCCTTCAATGGAGGAGTGGGTTCTCTGCCAGACACGACCGATTCCCAGTCCTGGGAGCCCAGGTCTGGCCAGTCCAGTGCTTCAGACACCGCCTTCCACGTGGCCTGTGCCGTGGGGCAATCGCTGACAAAGTGCCTCACCGTCTCCTTTTGCACTGTCCCGCTTGCGACAGCCCCGCTCTTACACTGCAGTCTGGGGCAGGCCTGCGCCCTCTCGGGAAGCCAGGGTCTGGTCCCTTGCAGGTCATACACCTGATGATACAACCTCCACCTGATGTCCCACAGCCGGAACGGAACCCTCCTGTCTTGAAAATATTCTATGGGGTAAGTCTGTTCCCTCAGGTATCGCGAGAGGTTCTCCCTCCCCGCTCTCTTGACGACCTGCGGTCTGAAATAGGCCACCTCTAGCAGCTCTCTATACACCGCTTGTTTGATACTCCGCAGGTCCCCCCGGCTAGTACCAAACCATTCTGCATGGACTTTATGCTGCTTAATGAAGCTGTAGAGTTCCCTCAGATATTCGGGGCCCGTGCACCGCATCTTGGCCGAGATGGTAAAGTCGAGGGAGTGCTCCCCCCACCAGGTTTCCGCCCACGGTTTACCCACCCAGTGCTGCGCAAACAGGACAACCCACATGTGAGGTTGGTCCCCTCCCTCCTCCCATTGAGCGTATTTACCAAAGTTGTAACTCAGGAAGGTGGTGAACATCCTCAGACTGAGAGCCGGGAGGTCCAAACCCGCCTGGTCTATCTGTCTATAGGCCACCGCCCTCGCCAGAGGGAAGGTGGCCATTCCCCAGAGGAATTTGAAGAGCTCCTTCTCCAGTTCCTTCATCACGGCTCCCGGAGGGGGGTAGACCACCGCTATGTTATGCGCTACCGGCAACACATACGTGCGTACATAAACCGCCTTTTAGTGATTAATCCCTTATGGGAAGGAGTGGTCCCTGGCCACCTGAAAGAGGTGATGATGAGACCACTCCTGAAGAAATCCTCTCTGGACCTGAAGGATCTTAACTACTTTGAATGAATGGTGAATCTTCCACTCATGAAAAAGGTCCTTGAGCAGGTGGTTGCCAACTAGCTCCAGACATTCTCTAATGAAAACAATTATCTAGATCCAAGTCAGTCAGAGTTCAGGTGGGTTTGGGCATTGAAAGAGTTTGGTCTCTTTGTATGATGACCTATATCAGGAGAGAAAACGGGTATGTATTGCTGTTGATTCTCCTTGAACTCTTAGTGGCTTCTGATGCCATCAACCATGGTATCTTTGTGGAGTGACTTTCTGTGAGTGAAAATACCACACTGCATTCATTTCCTTCCTACTTGGATGACTGATGCTAGAAGATGATGCTTGAAGGATGTTGCTCAACTCCATGCATCACCCAGTATGGAGTTCTGTGCAGGTCAATTTCCCCCCCATGTTATTTAACATCCACATGAAACCATTGAGTTGGGTCATGCAGTGTTTTGCACCACATCACCTTCAATATGGTGATAACACACAGCTCTATTTCTTGTCATCTTCATCAGATAAGGTTGTTGATGCCCTAGATCAGTGCCTGTCTGTGACAATAGACTGGATTAGGGTTACTGAAATGAAGTGCAATCCAACTGAGTTGCTGTGAGTTGGTGGTTCTTCTGATCACTTGGAGAGTATTCCTCCAGTTCTGGATGAGGTTGCAGTTCCCCCAAAGGAGCAGGTACATAGCTGGGGATTCTGCTGGAGTCATGTTTGTCACAGGAGGTTCAGATGGCCTCAGTAACAGTTCCTTCTACCAGCTTCAGCTGGTCCTCCAGGTCTGAGAATATAATGCGGATTCTGATTCTGAGGAAGTAGTGGAGGAACCAGAGTTGGACAGATGACTTGGCAGTTTCAAGGTTACCTAGTGAGGATACTCAGAGTGTGAAAATCAGACAGCCTTGGAAAAGAAGGGAGACATATCAGAGCTGGGTGGGAAAGAGATGGAGGAGGAATTCTTTGACCCTGTGAGGAGACAACAGTGGGGGTGAACAGACCAAAGTGTCCACCATTCCCACCATCCATCAAGCTGTAAGAACCACCCTGAGTGGAGTCAGAAGCTTTACTGAATGGAAGGGGAGGAGGTTTCAGTTTTTATTCAGCTTTTTATAAGGACAGATGCTCCTCCTACCTCTCAAGGAGAACACTCCTTTGATTTACTGTAACTGCTTCAGCTCTGATAAAAGGATTGAGCTTCGAAATTCTCCTCAAAGTCTCCTGGGGGGAAAAGAGGGAGGGAAACACCTGCTCATGACAGACAAAATCCTATAATTCCCAGCATCTTCATGCTGGCCAGAGAACGCTGGGACTACGGGGGTTTTTTTCTGTCTAAACAGGCATAGAATTCTGCCCTATGTGCTTTAAATATGCCAATCTCAAAAACTTATTTTCTTGATCGTCAATGCTTCCTATGAACTTTTAAAAAGTATACATTTTGGAGCACCTTAAGATGTTACTAATGGATCAGTGCAACCTGATCTGAGTTTTAAATGCCTATTAGAAGCTCATAATGGCTCTTTATTATCTGTCCCTGATTAGTACAGGTTATTAATACTTTTATTCAAATAAACTACATCTAAAGAGACCCTGGTTTTTATTTCTTTGATTCATTAAAATGATAAGACATCAATGCTGAACAATTGTCTTGTAATTATTGCAGTTTTGAAGCACAGCTTTGGGTTGCTACTCATAAAAAGGATATCAGTGAATTGGAGTTGATGAGCTATTGTCTGAGGAAGTATTCTTGCTGATAATTTTGCATGTTTGTAGATTCCATGAATGTTACTTTGGAGCAGACAAAGATATTAGACTTCTGACAGATGTGAATTATAGCTCAGTTTATTCGATAGATGCAGCAATTGTTTTATGAAGCTGTTTGCGTATTATTTTCTTTCAGCTATAACTTGACTATAGTGGAATTGCTTTGAATCAAGTCCTCAGCTACTTTCCTTTCACCTCACTTAGTTTTCTTATCTTTTCTTAGCTCTGTTTTACATGTATTGCTTTTTTTCTCAGACAAGTATCCTTTCTATACATTCTTTTATTTTAATAGGTAGTGATACCCGCGAAGAGCTTGAATCAGACATGAATATTACATTATTTATATTTCACCTTTCCTCCAAAGAACCCAAGTTAGCTTACATAATCCTTCTCTTTCCCATGTTATCCTCACAGCAACAACCCTGTAAGGTAGGTGAGACTGAGAGTCAGTACCGGGCTCAATGTCAGCTAGGGAAGTTCTTGGCCAAGTGGGGACTACCACCCAGATCTTCCAAGTTCCAGTCAAACACCATGCTGTCTCCCCAGTTGAGTTATGAAAGACATTTGACATATGAAAGAGATTTCCTGCTGTGTTTTTGGCTGACTTGATAACTTTGAAGATCAAGACACTGACAAAAGAATATAAGGGAATGCAGGTCATTTGTCCTCCTAATTCATTACTATCTGTACTCCAGAATTTCAAGCATGAGAGCAGCTTAGAGATATCAGGAAGTGAGGTCAAATGTTGGGCATTCACAGCATATGCTCTTCACTGAGCTATGTGACTCGCTTTAATTTATTTAATGCATTGGAAATATTGCAAGGAAAAATTAACAAAATCGCACATGCACTTCAGTAAAAGGCTCCACAAAAAATTATGCAAAGCAATATAGAGGAGGATGGTGAGTAGGTCAGTGGCACTCCTTATCCATTGCAGTTTTTATTCAGGGATTTATAAGAACTATCTGTGGTGCTGAACCCCATCCCCAAACAGTTCCGCTACTATGGTGTTCAGTGGATAGCTCCTATAAAGCTCTACATCAAAACCCTAATGGATAAGGTGCTCCATGAACCTAGAGGTCACCAACTTCTCCATAACTGTTGAATTCATGTTGCAACATTTCCTTTCTGGATGTCTCTAGATGTAGAAAAGGAGTTGGAAAGCTCATATTTCTGTATTGTTGCAGATGGGAGAATGGATTAAATGTAATGGGGTCTATAATGCGGTGCTTGTAGAAGCACTAGTGCTTATGAAGTCTTCCCCTGGTGTCTTAACTCCTGAGAGCCCTTTCCACACACTGCCAGTCCCACCTCTGGGAAGGCAGCAGCCTTGATAAACCTGAGGAGGAAGTGAGATGCTCTTTTCCCCTTCTTGTCTCACCGTTTTGTTCTTTCCAAGGGCAGGTGATGCACCCGAGCTGCCCATTTCAGGCTGAAACAGTATCCAGAGGTGAAAGTGTAAAACTATGGAATTTGCTGCCTGGGAGGTGGTGATAGTCACCAATGTGGATGGCTTTAAAAGGGTCTGGACAAATCACTGAGGAGCTTGGGCAGGTGGCAGACTTGCCCCCATCCTGTTTGCCACCATCTATTCAGAGTGCTGGACTGGATGCAGCTTTGGTCTGATGGCTTCTCTTATGGTTTTGGTTCTTAAGAGGAAGTGGGGGAATGCCTCAGCCTTTCCTATTTCCTTTTCCCATACTTTTGGGAAGAGGGCTTTTCCTGCCTGAGCCTGGCACTGGAATAGCTGAGTGGGCAGTTAGCACTCAAGCACTAAGGAGTCAAGTGCCCTCTAATTTTACTTTTGCAAGAAACTGTCAGTCTGAAAAAGATGAGTGAAAAACCTGGGTGAGTGGCAAAATGAAGGGATGCAACACACATCAGTGAGGAGTGGAAAGGGCAAGTTTGCAACTTCTCTGAGAGTCTATTCCCTCCTGTGTGTTTTCTCTAGCCCTTTTCAGTTGTTCACTTGCTCACATAGAGGACCAAGGGGAGTAGGAGGATGGGAGGACACACATAGCCCTCAACCTCAGCATCCTGCCCCCCAGTATTCATTCCAGCCCCAGAATGCAGCTATGTAAGCTTGTTCAGCTAAGCCTGCTTACTTGGTTCCCACAATCAGTTGGGGATCTGCCTGAATGCAGATTCTCTTGCTTTCACTCTGGCAAAATTTCACCGGATCTCATTCTGCCCCATCCCACCTGTGTTTCTCTTTTCCCTCTCTCTCAATTTCTTTCCTACCCTCTCTCTCCCCACCCTGCCTCTCTAGGTCTCTTTTTATCTCTCACCCCTCTCTTTCTTAGTCAGATTCTTTCCCCCTCCTTTCTCTCTCCCTTCCCAAGCGTGTTTTATGTGTTTTCTCCTGTCTGTCGTTTTCTCTCTCTCACTGTATCCTTTCTGTCGCTGGGTGTTTGTCTCCCTGCACCCAATCTTTCTCTTCCTCCTCTCCCTTTAGTTCTCTCTCAAAGTGTTGGCTTGCTTATTTCCTGTATGTGTCCTGGGAAATATTTGGAATTGGGGTTTAGTTTGCTGCCAAAGGAGAAAAAAAGTAGTTAGCAACCATAAAAGAAGTGCAAACTGGGTTCAGAGGACTGGCTTTGTGTTTGGGGCTTAGAATTTAACTTTGGCTTGTTTTTCTGGGCAAGTTATTGGTCTCTCAGTCTCACCAGTTTGTCTCCTGAAAAAAAGGGTTCTGTATAATTACCCCCCATGGCAGCCATCTTGTGACAGTATCATGATCTTGTCTCTGAATTTCTAATGAGCTCCAAATATTGGGACTTCATTTCTACTTGTGTTTTTATATTAATGTTATTGCATTTTAATATTGCTATTTAGGTTTGATGTTTACATTTGGTTACTTTGGGTTTGTAGATCTGTAAATTTTCTTAGCAGCTTTTCAGATTTTTTTTATACCTCAAGGGTAGGACACAAATAGTTTAAAAAGCAAATAAAAATTATAACTTGCAGGAATGTTGTCTTACACTGGTGCCCAGCAAGGTGTCTTCATAAAGACAATTTCTAATGATTGTTTGCTAAAACTGGAGGTCCAGCTTGAGGCTTCATAAGTCACTTTCTGGGACTCTTCTGCCTTTGTTGACATCTACTCACCATCCATATGATCTGCCTGCATATCTGTAAACAAATCAACTATTACAACCATATCAACTCTTCAGTCTCTCACCTCCAAATGACACTAAATTTGGGCATCCATATGTCCTCCTTTATTCTACTCAAAGGCATCCCCTGCTGGAGGAGCTGCCTGGACCATGCTCATTAACAGAAAATGAACCATATGAAAGGAGATCAGAGGTTCTGAAGGGGCCCATCCATTGCTAGGACCAAGACAGCAGACAGGCACACAAGTCACTGGGTCATAGTTTTTCCCCACTGTGGTGAGTTGCATTGTATTTCTATTTAAACTAGGGTGATTATTTTCAAATGTGTATGCATATGTGTAAATTAGCATATGCAAATATCATGCAACTAAGACCCCTCTTTCAGTGGGATCTGTTTCCTCTTTTCTGGCAATGCCTAAGTGGGCAACTGAACTAAATCCTATAGCATTACACTGGAACTTAGCAGGAGTGGGATGCATGGAATAATGCATAACATCAACTTCTATCATGAGATGTTTACTTCCCCTTTGGTTCACCATGAGCCAGGCTGCATTTTTCACTTAATTAATGGACAGTGCATTTATCCTTGGGCAGCAAATGACCATGAACCATGTATGGTCTCCAAATAATTCATAGATGCGTGGGTACAGAATCCTGGTGCAGTAGGCCCTTAGCAAGAGGTCAGATCAGTTCCTCACATCATTCCTTTCTCGGTACCGAAATCTCTCATTTGCTTGCTTATATTTTCCCTTCCACTGAGTGACATACTTTTCAAGATACAAAAGTACAGTCGCTTTCGGTACAGTGTAAGCAAAGACAAAAAGTGTATGAGTAGTTTATTCATGAGGCACTTATGCTCCTGCTGCTGCACTTCACAGTGTGTTCAAATGTGCTGTCACTAAATTTGCCCATTTATTGATTTATTTTAAAAACACACAAATTGGAACAAAATACCAATGGCATTATCTTAATCCACTGAAATTACGAAGAGCTTTGCCAGTGGCTTCCCATCATATCTTTATGTCAGGCAGTGCTGTCATGCATTGCTGCTTTAGCTGACATGGATAAAAAAAGATCCTGTCCATCGAGATAAAAGCAGCTCCCCGCCAGCTCTCCCCTTAACATGGGCCAGAAGCCTCTTTTGTTAGAAATTGGTGGCACAAGCTGTCCTGGACCCATTCTTATACTTATTCTTTAGCCTGTGATCCACTTTTAAATGTGCATTTTTATTTTTAAATACATTTTTGCCCTTTGGTCACTGGGAAGGAAGATACTTTTGAAAAATATGCACAGAAGTGTGCACTTTTCCCATTCAACCAACAGAAGAGGACTGAAATGAGCTCCAACTGATTAATGGAGAATTTAGGTGAGCTCAAAAATAGCTGCATCTCCCTGATTCGGAGAAAGAAATGTAGCTGCTGCTTCGCTGATTCTCTGAGAGATCGTTGCTGTGAGAGACAAGTGATGAATATGTTCCCCTTTCCATGGTTTTCTTTGGTTATATTTAAATTCACAGATTCCTTTCCCCAAATGCCCATCTGCTGTGTCTCCAATGCCCTCTATTCCCATCTTCTTCCATTTTGTCTTCAACAGGGAATTCTCAATTTCCCTTCAGTTGGCAACTTGCCAGTTGGAACAGGGCTTTCACATGAAAGACTGCAAGCTTCACTGAAGCTCGCCTGTGTGCACCTGCAGAAGCAGAAAGCAGAAGGCACCCTCCTGTAATCAAGTGCATATTTTAGCCAATGCAGTTTTTACATTACTATTATAGATGCAGGAAGAAAAGTGTTTCCGAAATCCTGCAAAGATATCATTTTCACAGTCTCATCACTGCAGCTACGAAGTCCCACTGGACTGAGATTCTGACTTTACAACATCTGCACTAATGCTGTTCCCAATATGTACCATGAGATTTCTCCATTTATATGATGGATTAACACTGCATACATTACTACATGCACAATGTGTCAGGATACATAATCCCTAAAACTGTAATACTACATGGAATAAATCCCGATGAACTCAGAAGGACTTGCTTGCACTGGTAGCATGGCGTTACAGAATGGGGTTGGGGAGCCAATAAAAGACATGCTGAACTGCTTGGGGGAAATTAGCCACAACTTTATAGGTTACAGAATAGGTTTTGGCAAGGCACAGGGGCATGGATCCAAGCACTGAGCAGCCCGACTGTTGGTAGATGTCATCAATGCCACCTGCCTGCTTGATCAGGTATGTGAGAGGCAGCAATTTTGGGTCCACGGCGACATAAGCTGTTCCCCTGTCTATAATCTGGGAGGGGCTGTAGCTTACTCGGGAGCCCCTGCTTTCCATGCAGAACATCTGAGGTTCAGTCAGAGCAGCTCCAGGCAGGGCTGGAAAATGTTCTGCCTGAAGTCGTGGTGCATGCTTCCAGTCACTGCCAGCAAACATGGGTGTGAAGGTTTGGGTGCTGGACACACCTGCCTTCGCTCCGAGCCCAGGCCAGGCCAGCGGGAAGCGGGTGCAGCTGGGGAGGGCAATGCTTGTGGCAGTGGCTGGGCATCCAGTGTGCCTCTGTCTTCTCCACAGGGATTGACATGCTGAGCAAAGCCAGCAGCAGGAACAGCTGCAGCAGGAGTAGCAGCGGTGCCATCTGGGGATGTGTGGGGTGTCCTTTTTGGGGGTGAGAATCTGTCAGATTTCCTGGCTTGGCCCCTTGGATTCTGGCCCACTTTTCAACAGCCATTCTAAGATTCCTGGTGAATGTGCTGAGCATTTATATAGTGCTCACCAGGAATGAAGTATTATTGAACTTCCTTTCAGCTTGGCTTATTTCCTAAGCCAGGGCTGAGCAGGAGATGAACTTCAGGTCCATAAACTGAAGAGGGATGGAGTTTAAGGAAGCTTAGACAAAGCAGGAAAGTTTCTAAGGGAATTTATCAAAAGTCAGTAGCCATGCACTGTATATACTGCAGGAGGGGAAAGAAGAGATTTTGGATTCAGAGATCCAGTGGAGAATCAAATTTGGGAAGGGAGAAAACATTACAGTTAGCATTCTTCGGAAGGGGCGAGAAAGAGGGATAGCGGAAGCAGTTGAAGAGGAAGGGGCTGTGCATATTTAGACAAAAATGTTGTAGAAGTACCAGTGTGCCCCAGTTATTTGTGTTACCGTGGGCACCAGATGCACACCTCCAAAGGCAGGGAGTCTGGATTAAGGCACTTATACAGTAACATTCCTATGGATAGCAGGGGCAATAAATCTCTATTGGTATTATGAGAAATCGTTACATGATGGTCAAAAATAATAGTGATCACTGAGGCAGTAATCACAAGCATTCCTACAAGGAAATAAGTCCCACTGCATTGACTGCAAGTTCTGCTCAAGTAAGCATGTTTTGGATAAGCTTGGAAGTCATAGTGTGACTTCCCTAGTAATGGCATTGCCAATGCAGGTCTGAAGGTGATGTGGAATGTAGCAGGCTCTTCTGAAACTATTAGTTCAGAACGACTTACCTTATTCTTAAACTTATGAACACAAAAGCAAGTCTCACTCAGCTCAACAGAAGCTACCTCCAAGAAATCAGGTTGAGGCTTATAGATTTCTTTGCTCCAAAAAGTATGATAAATGATCTATTTTAGGAAACTATAGCTCTGGCTACATACATATTGGATTGAATCCAGTATCTCTGTTCTGTGAGAGGAAGGACTCCAGTCACAGGAGGTCCCTATGTCCAGATTGTGGGTATCCTCAGCACCACATCACATATCACCCCATTTAAGGTTTCCTGATGCTCTGCACAGCATTTTCAAACACCTGGAGGGGTGATGGTGGGGGGAGGAGGAGGAAGAGGAGAGAAGTCCAGTTCAGTCAGAGAAGTTGATCCAGCATAAATCTAGATCCAGTCCATCATGCATCAGGCACTGTGAACACAACTCAGCTAAAGTTAAACAATTCCAAGTGCCACTGTTGTCAATTGGAGCAACCCGATTCTCTCACGTTCCTAATTGTCCCATTGCTATCTATGCAACATCAGACTTACTTTTGCCTGGATCATACTGTACACATTTCCTCCGAAATAATTGCTGTAATTTTAGTGAGCACAAGATCCAATAATTCTTTTCACAGAGGGGTTCCTTAGATTTAGAAGAGTTTGTTGTGCATATTTTTTAATTAAGTACCTTGAAAACAGCCAATCAGGCTAAACATTTCATAAACTTCCAAAACAGCTTTTGTATTATTTGTTTGAAGGAAGGATATGGAACTTTAAGTTTTATTGTAACGGTATGTCACTGTCCAATCCCCCACCTCTTTTCTGCATTGTTCATCCATTAACACATAGATAATGAGCTCATTGCATTGCTATGGAATACACTTATCGCTAGGATTCATTATTCTGTCACCAGTGATGCTATTTTTAGTCCAGACTCCAGCTGGCAGGAGGGAAGAAAGTGAATAAAAAGGAAATTGCCTCAGGTGCTATTAGTGCTACCTAGCTGCATGCAGTGTCTAATGTTCAACATGAAGTGCACTGGAGTGCATGACTCCCAAATTAATTTCTCTAGACTGAGAAACCATATTCCAGTTTGATTCATTCTTAAAATAAATAAGGGCCACCTGGCTTCCAGGAAGCAATTTCCCACTAATGCCTGACAGGATGGAGGCAGGTGGGAGCTTGCCCTGGGAAACAAGCCCGAGAGCACTGAGCCAATCTTTGCTCAGCATAAGGTGGTGAGTAATTTTAGGTGCGTTGGCCTGAAGCTGACACCTGCGCTGTTGGCTCGCAAGGTGCACCTTTGCTCACCATTTGTCTTTCCAGAGTGTGTTACCATTTGGAGTAGAGGTGAGGAAATCTGTCAGTTTCATTTCCCCCTTATCCATTATTATTATTTTTAGATCTGCCATTATTTCCATATGACGAAGTGGATGAATCTTGTTACGTTCTTAACCAAATAAAGCAAGCAAACAAAATGCTCAGCTTTCTGCACTTGCCAAATTCCATAAGTACAGTTATCCTAGTGTGGAGTACTAACCATAATACACTTTGCTGCCATGTCACTCCTAAAGATGATGAGCTTCAAAGAGAAGAAGATATTCAGCAGCACAAATATGGTTGAATAGTCAGGTATTCAACCCCAGACTTTTACAAGCTAAGCACTCAAAGCTCTGGGTTGGCATGGCGAAACATAACTTTCTCCACCTTGGGCAGAGGAAGGTGGGGGTGTTGTTTTTAAATCTTAAGTTCTTTCACTCTGGTTTATGAATACATTTTAAAACGTAGGCAACTTCTTATAAAACTCATGCAAACGAAACAGACTTTTTCCTTTCACTTATTGTTTATCTCTGCTTTGCTCTGCCCTGAATTTCATTCTAACTTGTTCTAAAATTTGCTGCAGTTTTCCATTCCTTTAGTTCATTTCCATCATTCACTTTCTCTGCTACCAACAGGCTTTTGTACATTGATAAAACATTGAAAAAGAAGATACGATTGTACATGCAATTGCAACAAGATCTGTTTTGTGTAGTGTTTCTTTAATTCAAAGATGCTTACCTGCAGAAAAGAAGCTGGAAGTGCTCCTGCAGCTAAATCTACCAAGACTATGCTTTGCACTACTTTATCACCATACATGCATACGCTGGTAATGCAGGGAAAGGAAAGAAACTGTATCTGCACAAACATTCATTGCAAAATTCAGAAGTTTTAAAAAACTGAAGGAGAGGGATGTGTCAGTTCTGAAAGGCAGACAAAGCAACGGAGAGCTCCAAAATTTGGGGGACATTTGGATGGGAAGAATTTGGAAGCTTCCCTAATTTGAAGAGGATATTTTGCCACATAAATCCAGATTCCACCCATCATGCATCAAACACCATGGGCACAGCCTTGCTAAAGTTACACACTGAAGTTCCACTGATGTCTTTGTGAGACCTTGATGCTTAATGTAGGAGGACACACTCTTCATTCACTCATGTATTCACATGATTTGTTTATTTACTTATTTCTTTCAATTCATGCATTTTATCAGGCTGAACTGATGGAATTAAAATCCAATTTTGTCATGTGAAATGATCTGGCTTCCAGCAGGTACACAATCTGAAATCAGACTCCTGTTGAGGATTTTCTTCAAAACCATATTTAATTAATTTGATCAAAACTAGAATTTTCTTCCTCAGGCTAAAGAACATGGATTTACTCTTTGTAGAGGGAATTCCACCCTCCTTCCCTCCATGTTTTGCAGATTTAAGCAGGCTTTATATAATCCAAGCTTGGCAAATGAGAACTAGTGTCATGTGAGAAATTAAAAACGTTTAATTATTAAGGAGAAAAAATGTAGCTACAAACTATTTCTGAAACAAACATAATAGCAACACAGTCCTTTTGTGAGCAGCATTATCAAAAAATTGTACGTTGATTTGAATTAAATAGCATTCTATTCTTTGCCTCAGACCTCATTACTTCAAGCCAGTCTTAAAAAATAACTATAATAACCACCATTATGTCCTTAATTAAGCAGTGTGGAACAAAGAGCGAAGAGGCTGTGCAAACAAGAAGCTTCTTTGTGTACATTGATGTGAGAGATGTGATTGTTTGGAATGGCATCCTGTGTAAGGAATATGAACAAACAAAGCCTCATCAATAATTCCAACAGATTATTTTAATGAACTGGATGGATGTTGCATGATCTAGTAGCGGTTTGGAAATGAACTGTGTAGAAGTAACAAATGGCTGATATTGCTAAAGCAAAATATAGAAGATAAGATTTGCTAAGAATGTGAAAGAAATGGGAACATAACGTACAGTGCTACTCTCATTATCCCTGGTACCTCAAATATTGTCTTCAAATAATAGAAAATAAAATAAAAGTTGAACTAATCCTTTGATTTCATTCAAGCTACTGCCAGCCTCGTTAGCCAGTATTCAGAGATACTTGGATTAATTAAAACCGGAATGTAACACAGAAAAGTAGATCACAGTTAGGCAAACAAGGGAATGAATGTTTTAAAAACTCAACTGAAATGTCTACATATATATTAGACTGAGTAATAAGGACAAAACTAATTTTGACGTGATTGTATGGCTGCCTCTCAAAACGGCAGTCGCATTCCTCCTCCGTAGCATCTTTCAGAACTTGCCTCATGGCATTCAGGCCATCCCAAAATTCTGCAACTTCCCTGCTGCCCTGCTGCTGCAAGGTATGGACCATTGACTGTCAGTGTTGAGGAAGAGAGACATGTCACATGGGCTGTCGCATGGGCTGATGTTGTGAAACCTACCAAAAGTACCACTAGACCTTATGGAAGCAAAGAGTGAGTTTGATGCTCTCTTTGCTGCTTCATGTCTAGGCTGACCCCCAGAAAAGTGCACACAGCGTAAAACCTAGCAAATGGAAAGTGTATTCATGTCTTCATTCCAGGTCCTATAAATGTTATTTTATAAAAGCTGTCAGATGAATTCCACACAGGGGTTGTACTGGACACATCAGCCACATATTATGCTCTACCCCTGGAACTTGTAGCAGTCCCGTGTTAGAGCGTACAGTCTCCTAATAAAATTGACCATCCTGCAATGAGAAGATTGTCCTATTATGAGCTTATATCCTATGAAGGGAAGTTTTACACATTCACTTTAGGGTTTCTTTTATCTCTGCATGATATTGCCTGGCACCTCAGAAAGTACAAAGTAGGATATTATGCTTTCTCCCCTTTTTAAACAATACACTTGCAATTTCAGTGTCAGTAAAATAGGCTTGGGAAGAGAGATGGATGAGATCAAGCACTGTGTGTGTGTGTGTGTGTGTGTGTGTGAATGTAAGAGGCTAGGATGTATCCATGCATGTATGATTTTCTCTCAGAATGCAGCCTATGTTGCCATATTAAATGCTGCTCTGTCGCTCCTACCTATCCATCCTTCATGGGCATCCTTTGAGATACGTAAGGAGCTGAAGGGAGAATGGTGTGATAGAAAGATATAATGCATACATAGAACATGGAACATTTTACTGGTTGGATTCTGGTCCTGATATCCTATGTTAGACCTGCAGCTGGTGGGCACAGCCTCACAAATACAAACTGACAAGTCAGTAAGTGCAGCTAGCCTGAAATCAATGTCCATAGTACCCTCTGACTGTGACCACTTTAGTCTTCTGAACGTAAATTCATTGATTGGCCTTGTCTCACAGGCCTCCCTCCTCCCATCTGAGAGTTTCCTATACACACATTCAGGTTACGCTGAGACTTCTCTGGCAGATGGCAGAAAGGAAGATTCCATTACATGGCCATCCTCAGGCCAGAATTTAATGGGTTGGGAGAAATATGGCTTGGCCCCTTCTCTTCCCTAGTAGCATCTATGACTGCAGGAAACTGCAGGCGATCTGGGATCATATTTGGCCCTGGACTACTCCACCCAGGATGCACTTATATACACAGGTGGGCACCCAAAAGAAAAAGAAATCCGAACATGGCCCCTTTAGCAGCTCTGGAGCACTAAAAGATGATCTTTGGAAGATGCAAACGATATCATTTTGACCACTGAGTCCTCCATAGTTCCTATGAACATCATTTGAAAAATGTTTACTGAATTCAGAGGTGGCAGGGCTACATGTCACTCATTCCTGATCTATAATGACAACAAACATGTTATATGGTTGAGAGTTTTCTTACCTCTGCTAGTGGCACCCAATCAAGATAAGTGGGGTCCGGGAGGAGGGACTTCTGATATGGTGACATGATTTCACAGTGTTTGTAGCTGTATAATCCAGAAAAGGGGCATCGGTTTTCAGCAGGAGCCATCTAGTGCCCTTGGGATGTGCTCCTTCTGTAGAGCCTTCTTTTTAGCCTCTGTACAACTCTGGAAAATTACTACCTCAGAGAAGATATTCTACTGGGTGGACTCATTTAAGAAATAAGATGATGAGTCTTGCTAGATCAGACAGAAGGCCTATCTACTCCAGTGACTTGTTTCCTTCAATGACCACCCAGATGCATCTGACCACCCCAAAGCAGGACAAAAGGTTATTCTCCAGATGACCAGTGTTCAAAAGCTTGCTGCCTCCAATCCTGAAGCTAGCATATATTCTCAGTGACTGAGCCATGGGTAGTCTTATTTGCTATGCATCTTTATATATTCTGCTTTTAAAATCATCCGAGTTGATTGCCATCACAGAGTGTTTAGCTTTGTAGTATAAGCAGATATACTTCGTTTGTGTTGTCTGCCTTCAGTCTTCCACCATTCAGCTTCCAGAGAATGCCAGTGAAGGTCTCCCACAAAATGCATGCCTTTCTTCATCTCTTTGTTCATGTTAACCTACCATACACTTCACAGATCCAGATGCTTCTAATCAGGAATGCTCCATGCCCATGCCCATGCTTGTTTGTTATCAAGATGAAAATGAATGGATCCTGAGATTCTTCTGAGGCAAACAGATTTGAAAACCTTGTTTTCTTTCTCTCTACATATCAGTGTGAGGGGGGAAGAAAAGCAGGCAAAGGGCATATAATAAAGAACAAACCTCAGATGCTAAGCCGGAGTGTGTGAAAATCACTTAGAAACCCTTGGGCATCTTCCTTTGAAAACAAGACTGGGAGATTTGAGGGGCAGTGGTGTAACCCTTAGAGGGAGAGCAGGATTTTCAGAGTGATTGAAGATCTAGATAAAGGAATCAGGACAGGCAAAAAGCTGTGCAAAACAGAAACCCCACAGGCAGTTTTTTTCCTACTGTTTAGAGTTCCAAATACATCTTTAAAACAAGGAGAATAAAAAGTTTTTAAATGCTTCAAGCTTTATGATACCTAGTCACCCAAAGGGGGGAAAATGCATCCAATATCTTTTCCTTATTGGGAGTAGGGGCAATCCCATTAGGCTCAGCAATTAGGTAAAATCTAATGCACACCTTTTTTTAAAGATTGCCTTCCAATAAATCAAAAGAGACATTTCTAGTTGTTTGAAAGAAAAAAAAAGTCATGGGCACATATGCAAGCATTCCAAAGATCCATGTACCCATAAGACCTTGAAAACTCATTGTATCTGCAAACCAAGATCCTGCCCAAAGAGACCCTCCCAAAAGAAGGGCAGGGATAAAACCTGAAGAGACATTTCCTGTATGTAAGAGTAAAACCTGTCCAGGCATTCCTTGTGTGAAGGGGTAGCACAAGTGGAAAAAGACCACACCTTTAGCCACACCCCTTTGTGACGTGGCTCCTCCCAGCACTCAGAGTAAGGATCTGCATAGGCTAAAGATGCAACCCCTCAGCTCCTTTGAACTCATATTGAACTTTTCCACAAGGAAAGGCTTACATTTTGGACACAAGTAACCTGTACTGGCACAAGTTTTCTCTTCTGTGCTGATGGCAGTCATAGTTCGGGAGCACTTGAACACTAATTTTAGTGAAAAGGCAAGGCAATAAACAAAGAAATATGGGGCTGCTGTGCTGTGGTCTGCCACTTTGTAAAGGCCATGGCGTAAAAATCCTTGTCCTGACACAGGAAAAAATAGTCATTCCTTGGCCCCATTAAAATCAGTGGAAATCCGTGCAGCTAACATGCCCATTGATTTCAGTGAACTCTTGTGTGACTGACAGTGCAGTACTACACAGTTCTACTCAGAAGCAACTCCTGTTGAGCTCAGTAGGGGTTATTCCCAAGTTAGCATGTGCAGGATTCCAGCCTAAGTCCCTCTGCTATTTACTGCGCCACAATTACTGCCATGACATTTGGCATATGTATGTAACACTGTTAGTGAGGAAAGTGTTTCTCATACATGGGGATCAGCTGCAGCTGGTGGGTGGAGCGCATGCTTTACATGCTGAGGGTCCCAAGTTCAGTCCCTGGCTTTCCAGGAAGGGCTTAGAAACTCTCCTGTCTGGAACCCACCCAGTCAGCACAGAGAATTCTGAGCTGAGGTCTGGGGTGAGTACCAGCACCTACCTACATTCCGTACAACAACCCCTAAAAGCAGCCCTGCATTTTAATCCTCATAGTAATGATAAGGATACTAAGGTATGCTATCCTGACTAAGAGAGTCTAGATTGTTCATCCATTTCCACTTTGAAGCTCATTCTGTCTTCTGTTCTGTCAGGTGATCTTTGCTTTGTTTGTTTGTTCATTCATTTCATTACAGGAAAGTTCCTGAATATTTTTGTGCAGATGTTCTCAAAGGTATGCATCAGTTTTGCACATCTTTGAAAAGTACACATTTTCTCCCATTGAGTCAATTCTATGCATTTTTCATGCACATTTTTCAAATTTGGATACTAGCAGATGCACATTATTTTGGAATACAAATGACAAAACATGTTTGAAAATGCGAAATGTGTAGACTGATGGCAGATGTGTTTAAGTCCATGTTGGGTCCAGAAGATGTAAAATCTGAAAGCACACAAGAACGCAAGCATCAAGTTCTTATACATTCCCAAGATTATCCAGTGAATTTATAACTTAGCCAAAATTTGAACTGGGGCTTTCACAGTGACAAACCACATGCCTTGACACAAGCCCTTGCCTACTCTGAAGATCGTATCTTCCCTCTTTCTTGCTCAGTTCAAAGCAGATTGCTGTTCGATGTTTAGTAGTCAGGGATAGCATTGTGACAGTGCAGTCCTGTCTACAGCTCTTAGATATAATTCCCACAGTGTACAGTGGCGGCTTCCCAGAATATATGCAGTTTGAGGTTATAGGATAAGCACACCAAGGCAGGTCCAGTTGGACTCGGTGTGATTTAACTTTCAGGGAAATGTATTTAGGATTGGTTTGTAATTTGGCAGCTGACATGACCAAATGCACTAGGTGAAAGAGCTGTGATGCCTCGAGGAGTCAAAGAGAAGAGGGCATTCTTGCAAGCCCAGTTTTCTGTGCCACAGCAGTGCAATGCTAAAGAATAGTGCCCACCCAAAAGGTGTCTTCTGTGTAGTTATTAAAGGTAAAGGATCCTTTTGCTTTGTTTTACTACATGCAGTCACCTGATGAGCAGTGACAAATGACTCACACTTCAAAGCACTATTTCACTTGCCCACAAAGGGGAGCCACGACTGCTTTCATGATTGTGGATACAACAAAACAAAATTGGCCAGGGAGGGGGGCAGCTTGACGATACAAAAATGCTCAGAGTTATGTTTTAAATTGCTTGAATGGTAGAGCTTAGCTTTTTCCTCTTTTCTTCTTTTCCTAACAGGACAGATTCACAATTTTGAAAGAACAAAACTTTGAGTATCAATTACAGAGAGTCTGGTCAAATAGACAGTCTGGATCTGCCTGGACTTCAACATGTACTAAAGAGCTTCACTCATTTCCTTGTTTTTGAGACTCTAGTGTGTATCTTATCCTGGAAATGCAGAAAACCTGGAGAACAAGAGCCAAACCTCCCACTTCACCAGGTCTGAAACAGTGATCTAAGATGGTAGGGAGTAGTTTCACCACCAGCACCACACTGACCTCTCAGGATCTCTGAAGACCCAAAGGCAGTTTAGCAGCAAATAGGTGATCAATGGGTATGTGACTGACAAGAAGAAAGGAGCAAGCTCTTCAAACCATATTTTGGAGGTCTGAAGGAAATATCACAGCACTTTCTCAGCCAGACCTACTGTGTCCTCCAGTGTGAGGAAGGGAGCAAAAAGGAAGATATAGACAAATGGCCGGTATGTTATATGATGGGACAGCCTTTCCTCATATAGTATTTCCTGACTTGAAACAAACCATACTTACGGCCCCCATTCCAAGGTTGGCACAAGACATTTTTTTGCCAGAAGTAGGGAGACAAATCTGAGCATCTGCCTTTCCATTATAGGCCATCCTGGCCTCTATGTTTGGAAGGGAAGTCAGGATCACTTGGCCATGGTGTGGTGGAGAGCCTTCTCAATTGTGGTTGTGGGGCCTGCCATATAGAATGCTCTCCCCTCTGAGATCAAGCAGGGTCCTAGTTTGGAGTGTTACTGCAGGCAGATTAAGAAACTTTGGTTTGCCTGCTTGTTTTTTGAACTACTAGCATTGCCAGCTATCCTCAGTTCTTTTAATTCAGTTTTATTGTTTCATCACTGCATCATTATTTTAACAGTTTTATTTATTTTTAAAGGTAAAACAGTATAGAAATTCTTTAAAATACATTTTGAAAATAAATAATTGCCAACCTTGCAACTTGCCATGGCATATGGCATCCAAAACTGAGTAAGTTGTTTCAGCATGTGAGGGAGGGAAATTCACAAGTGTTTCTCCCTACCTTCTAGCAATATAAATACAGTATGGTAAATAACTAATAATTTACTTGCCCTTCATGACTACCCAGATCAGCTGCCTGGGGTGCCTCATTCTGCCTGATGATTGGGCCATACTTACTGTATGTCTTCTCTAGTTCTTTAGAGGACCAAGAAGCCCAGCTGAAGGAGTGAAAGAGGACTGTGAAAAAGGAAAAGCATGAAAGAGGAATCGAACAGGGGATGAAACTGTAGCATGGGATGAAGAAAGAGTGAAATTGGAGGAGAGGAACAGAAGTTGAGGTAATGTGAGAGTTTATGCATTCTGCAGATCAGATTGTACCATGGTGGAGAAATTCTGGACTGTGGCTTCTTACACATCTCCTCCTCATGCTGCACTGTACTGTTCTTGTCAACCAGAGATGGTAGGCCTCTTTCAACCCAAGGGGCAAAATCCATTTTGGAAATGGTCTTGTGGGCCACATTCTTGTGATGGGTGGAACCAAACCAAAAGTGTGTGTGTGTGGCGGGGGGGGGGGGGACAAAATACCAGCATATAATCACTTAGAGTTCTTGCTGGTGGTAACAAAGCCTTGGGGGTGGTATTAAAACCCTTTTGGAATGTGTGGGGGAAATTCACAAAAACTGGGACTGCCAAACAATCAGTGTTCAGGGAAAGGGTGTGTGACTATCTAGGAATGCTACAGAGTTGGACTAATACCTCAGGAGTTCCAGATTTGGCCCATGGACCTGGTGCCTCCCATCCTATTGTAAACCAACAATATTACTGATCATTAAGAATCAGTAAACCACAATGACTGTTTTGGTTGGTATCTTAACTGTGTGGTCCCTGTTACTGGTTATTCTTTACTCACTGAGGTGCAAGTAGCTGGAGTTTTTATGGCATGGTACTAGGAAAAGCTTGATCTGTGCCATTTCTGCTTGTCATACATCTTGTAAAGGCACAGCAAGTCCTGTACTATCAAAACAGGAAGACTGGCCCTTATTGGTGGAGGATCTGAATTTTTGAACTTGTTTTTTTATGGAAGATTCACTTCTTGGATTCAGGCCTCTTAACCTGTCAGGATCTTAATTGAAGCCTTGAAAGGTTACTGCATTAGCCCAGTGCTAATGAGAACTTTAAGGTTATGCCAAAGTGTCTTCTATTGTTCAGATAAGGAAAAGAAGAGTGCCTCCCCACAAAAAATTAAAAATATTGTGTCAACCTCTACTCAGAGGTTGGGACAGAAAAAGCTTCTTTCTGAAAGAGAAAATCAAATCCATGTCCTGGCTTCCTAATATGGTTTTTACAGTGGGGTAGGGGGAGAAAAAGAAAAACAAACAATGCTCACATTGATGAGAGGTGACTTATTGTGGTGTGCAAGTATGAGATGAAGAAAGCTGTCATATCAGTGCCTAATGTACTGAATAATGGCCTTCTGCAACGAGTGCTTTTGCATTGTTCACATAATGACAGACGCAGGGAATTAATTTCTTTTAGCATGAAATGTTCGCTGAAGATAAGGCCTGAAATAAACACCAGCATACAACTGCGAAATGCCCTGAAACTGTTTCTTGGTGACAAATTACTGCCAAGAAATCTGGACCCATCCGCAGAAGTGACACCTATTGAATTTATTAGACAGGTAATATAGAGGAAAGAACAGGGAGGGGGGTGTTCTTCCCAGATTTACTGCAGACCTGATATTTACCAACTTGGCAGAGCAACCTCAGGTATGAAATGATAACAACAAAACAAAAAATATTGAAAAGTATAAAAACAGTGATCTGGAGAACTTGCAAGTAATTTTCCCCTTCAGGGTTCTGAGGTCAGGATGTGAAAAGGGGATATAACCAACCTAACCCAGAGTCCTTTCAGTTCCCAAAGTTGCCCATAAACTGCTACCCTTTAATTTTATTCCATACCACTGCATTAATAGCTGCTATTTGCTAATGGGCTGCCAAAAGGAATACTCAAGCCTGAGGGGAGGGGAGGGGAGACCTGTTTGCAAGCTCCCTCCAGGCTTCAGGACAGTTGAATAGGAAGGAGCCCAGCAATGAGTCCCACCCAATTTTCATCCCACCTCCCCCCACAGGGGTGAGGACATGGTGAATGGAGAGAAGGGCCACCACTGTATACAGTGTAAGGTTCTGCAGTGAGGAAAACCTGATCTGCTTTATCGACAAGGGTGGGCATCCTGTAGCAAGGGGAGGCTGCAAGGAAGGCTTCCCTGTCCACTCCACTTCCAACTTCAAAGGAGCAATGCTCCATGTGATTAATCACTTACTCATCCTAAAGAACAAGCCTAGGAGCCCCTCTGAACATCACCCACCCACCCCCCGTCAGCAGAGCTCAAAGGGCCAAAGTCTCCAAGGCCAAGAGCATCCTTAGCCTCTGCCCTTGAATTGGCTGGCAATGAGATAGGTATTCTTCACCAACCTACCTCCGCTCCTGCCCACTCCATGCCAGTCGTGACCAAGGATTCTAAGCCAATTAGCCAAATGGGAATTGTACCATATGTGGGGTGTGCAGCCTCAGGCCTGTCTGCAGACTAAACCTGGCCTGTCTGGGGTCCCAATCCAGCACTCTGGGGTTCCCCTTTCCAGACCCCAACCTTGTTTCAAGCAACCCTGCCTTTGGTGATTCCATGGCTTTGCACATCCCCACTCCATTCTGAAAAATAGAAATGCCTATTCTCAGGTTAAGTTACTAGAAGTAAGAGCTTGAGGCTAAAATAACTGCTGATTTTAACTTCTGCTCTCACTTAACATCATGTAAAATTGATATCAATCTCTGCTTTCTAGCTTGACTTTTATATAGTCTGAACTGATTTGGGGTTTATGAGATTTTGGTTTTCTGTATGACTAAATAAATGTGTCTGTGGTTGGAACTGGTTTTACCCCCTGTGCTGTTTTTGGTTTTAGTGTGGTATTTAATTGCATCAAAAGCACTGTATGTTATTTAAATCTTGCTGTAAACCCAGAGGACATCATCCAGAGGAGCAATGGAGCAATGAACAAATACAATCAATCAATCACTAGATGTGCTACATGAGACTTTAACGGCAGATGCCAGGAGTTGAAGTTGGGACTTTATCTATCCAAAGTCTTAGCTGTAACTCCCCAGCCAAGGGGTTCTACACAGTGGGAACTGAAAAATTGCTTGCTTGGCATCTAGGTAATGAAGGCAACTCTATGGATGACTACAGGATGGATGAGTACTCTCTAGATGTCACAAATGATAGAGGCTCATTAGCTTGTTTAGTTTAAAGAAAGCAACATCAACATGTGTCTATAGATCTGCATTTAAAAAGCAAAACAAATGCTTATTTGTTTTCTATATCACAGATGAATCCAGAAATGGGATGGAATGAACTTCTTTTGAAGAGGCACAGATGAACATGGCATGGATGTGAAACAGGGATATGCCCATCTTTGATAGGAACAGGAATTCCAGTTGGAGGAATAGGGAGGAATCCCTCTTGGTATTAAGAAAAGTTAGGGAGGTGTAAGAGGAATTGGATGCTAGCAGGACCTTGCTTCTGAAGGAAGCCTTCAGGCTGCACCACTACTTCTGAAAGTTAATGATACTTTTGGAAAATGCTACAATGGGGCAGTTTCTGTTTGTATACATATACCCACCACTCCTTGGTCAAGCATAGAAACAAACAGCAGCAGCAACATGATACCATGTTGGTCAACAGCCTTCAGCTCACTGAAATACTGTCAGCTGTCTCTGGTAACAGACAACTCTGTCACCATAGATCAGCTACCACCATAAGGTGTTTACTTTCAGTAATATTTGGATGATGCGTCCTTTACCTATCATCCAGACAGAAACATCATTGGGTTCAATCCAGACTTAATAATGCTTAGACTAGACTCACTGAAATCAGAACCAATTTAAGTCCAATTGATTTCTACTGTAAGTATGGCTAGGTCTAGATACAACCCTTTACTATTTATTTCCAAATCCATGAGCAGGTGTGCATCCCACATTTCTCTTTCTCTTGCTTCAGCCCATAATATCAGCCAGGTCATCTCCATAATATGCTGATCCTTCTCTGTACTAACAATTCCCTTTATTGTGTCTATTGCTGAAGGACTCATCAACAAACCCCAACTTGAGTACTGCTCAGATCACTTAGAAAAAAAAAATCAGAATTTAATAACCATCCTACTGACTTCATTATGCCTGTCTGGACAAACATTCAGAACAACTAAAAGAACATTCTGACTGCTACGCACAACGGAATAGTAGTCCTCTCCTCAATTTCTTCCATGGTTTTTAGTTTAATTTTAGTATTCCCCCCCCTCCGTGATTTAAATGGATTTGAATACACTCATTAGATTCCAGACTGGTGTTGAACACAATGACTCATCCGTAAATTAATATTGTCTACCCTCAACTACTCTGCTGTTTAAATCACTTTAATCACTAGGAAGAGTCACATACCCAAGAAAGGCTGCTATATTCAAATGAATTCAGCAACAGTTCATTAGGTAATGGTATAATTTATGTGCCCTGGGTCAGCTAATGTTTTTGTGCTCCAATTTAAAATGGACTGACCACAAAAGGGAGGTATTGGTCGAAGGACAGCTGAACAGGTACTTCTCTGTGTGTGTGACGTCCATTTATACACAAATGGTGAAAAAAGACGGTTTTGATTATAAGAAGGCCTCAAAAGGGACCAAAAGGGCATCAGGGATGGCAGCTGCATAATAAATCAATTTTTAGTTCCAAGCTAAAAATGTCTCTTGTCTCCTTGCTTAACATTCTAGAGAATAAAAGCTGCTTGTCCCTCAACAATATCTAGCTTTTTAAATAATATGCCTCAATTTGACACTCGGAAAGGGTTAGGATAAGGGACCTTCTGGAAGCAGGAATAATTTGCACATCATTATGAAGCATTCAGTCAGTCACTTTAGATGAGAGTTTCGTAATAAGTACATGTGCTCTGATAAATGCTGCCTCATTGAGTCAGGAACTATATATTTCCCATTGTGTTTTCCTCTGCATAATCCAACAATAATGTAAAGCAAACTATGCACAGTTAACAAACCATTAATTTGATGGGCTAGGTAAGAGAAAGACTGGATTTTTCTGAACCTTGGAAACACATTGAAATGGAATCAACATCAATTACTGGATGTCCATTTCACTGGCTTTGAGGCTCAGCCTATTCTACCATTAGGCAGAGTGAAGAACTGTGCTCAGAAAGCCAGTTTTGGCATATCATTACAGGGCACCAAACTGTCAATTATCTGCATTTTTAAATGTATACTTAGTCACCATTAAGGGCACCATTTGGAATTTCCGCCTCAAGGACGAAAATATCTTGGACTGTGTGGGGGATTTCCTCTACCACCATGAATAGGGGAGGCACTCATTTTCACTTGTGCGATCTCTTATTTATAAGACATGTTTATATTTCTGGGCTTAAGGAACTCTCCATCATTATGACTCCGATTTCCACAAGCTGCCCCTTTGCTGCTGCCACCAATTCTCTTGGGATGCTTTCATATCTTCTGCAGGTTGAGGTGTGAGATGGTACAGGAAGTTCAGGAGTGAGACAGTGATTAATACTAGAGACCATGTGAACTATGAAAAAGTAATTAAAGGGATTTTTTGTACATAAGAGAAACTTTTTTTTTGGTGGGGTAGCACTTTCAATAGCCTGCTTTGGTGTTCATTATTCAGTACTCAAGCCACCCGGTGGTTAATACAAGCCTCTAAGGACTTAATTTACCTCAGGCCAAATTCCCTAAACCTCCACCCCAACCAAATACACTCCCAAACAGGCCCAGGTTTGGGGTACAGCTGGCACCCAAGATATGCACTGTATCATTGGCTGCTTGTGATGTGCAAACCAACAGGTATAAAATTATACAGATAAATCATGCAAAGCCAGACATTGCAGGCTACAGGAAGCTCTACTTTTAGAGAACCTCATATATGATTTCTTGAACTGTAGCTGAATTGTTCAGGCACTATCTGAAAGCAGGCCAGCTGACACATGGCCAATAACAGCTAGAACAAAGAGGCATCAGTACATTCCCCCTCATCTCCAAGGGACATTTTCTCCCACCTTTGCATCATCTTTCTACTTTGAAATCCAGGTGGGAAAAGTCACCTTTGCAGCCTATTGGAAAGTGCTAACTGTTGCATGTAACCCTTTAATGCACAATGTATAAAAGGGCATCCCGAAGACTGCTTGGGGCACACCATACTGGAATGATTTGTTGGCAGCCATTTTGTTCTTGAGAATAAGCCTTTCCAAACCTTCACCCTGTTGTGTGTTATTGGGCTTACACACACCAGGACATTTGGACAACAGCCTCTCGGCAAAAAACAGCCTCCTACTCCCTTATCCTGCTCTCCACCAGACACTGTCCCACAGAGAGAGAATTACTAGTTGCTTTCTCCTCAGCTATCTCCTACACCTTCTTTAAACTCGGACCAGCAGACTGTCACTCTTTTCACAGACTTACTCTAACTCTTACTGTCAACTTCATATCTTAACTGCCATTTTCCAGCCATTTTTCCACCTAGCTAGATTCCCCAGATAGTCAGAATTGAATTTAGCTTGTGCAGGCCCATTAAGCATATTCAAAATGACCATCTCTCTCTCTCTCTCTCTCTCTCTCTCTCTCTCTCTCTCTCTCTCTCTCTCTCTCTCTCTCTCTCTCTCTCAATTCCCCTTCAGAAATTCATTCAGCAACTATTAGACAATATTGGTCAGTTACAAAACAAGGCCTCAGGCCTGCTCAGATGCATTCTTGCCTCACAGAGGCTACACAAAGTACCTATTACAGAACCACAAGAGTTATACATGGGCACTTCTTCACAAGCTGTTGCCAGGTTGCTACCCAGAGATTTATGTTATGCCTCTTAAATTCCCAGTGAAGCACAAGATGAGGTGGACAGCTTGTTCCTTCTTCACTACATCCAAACCTTAGTTTTGTGTTGCAACCTGGTAAAATCCAGTTTCAAGTTCTAGGAACCAGCACCATTTTAGGAATAAATCAGAGTCAAAATTTAAGCTCAGATTATTAAGAGTGCTTTTAGCAACCCTACCCACCCCCACCCTGGCACCACACAGACACATTTCTCTCTCTGCACCACTCAGATGATAAGGGCACCAGGGAGTTTCACAGCCCTGCTTATTACTTCCAAGAAAAATATGTTCAGAGTTGCAGAAAAAGCCAGCTTAGATGCAAATGGTGCTGACTTAAGGTGTTCATAATGATCCACAGGTCACTTGCATCACCATCTTTGCCAGCTTACATTTGCTCTAACTTCATTTAGCGGAACAAAATGCATAATTTTGCCTAGTCTTCTGCAATGGATAGTTGGTGTGCAGTGGGTCAGTGTGTGAGGGAAGGTTTTTTTTAAAGCAAAAGAGAAGCTTGCTGTCAAGTGCAGAAGGCTTCCTCTACCTGCACAAACCATGATTTTATTTTTATTTGTTTATTAAAAGCTGTTCTAACCCGTCCACCACTAGCGTCTCAGGATTTGGATCTGATTTCCCACCCATACACCTCTTCATTGCTTTAGAGACATCAAACTGAGCCAAGGTAAGCTGAGGAAAGCAACCCAGTGCTCTGCAGGTATTTTGAACTACAGTTCCCATACACTCTGCCCATGGACCATGCTGCTTAGAGCTTATGAAAACTGTCGTCCAATTTCACACACCTTTTGGCTCTTAATCTAGCAAATTACCCTCACTAGTCCATTATCTGTGTGAGTCTACCTCTGAATTCACCCTCTGACCTTGTTGACCAAAAGGTCCATGTCCTGGTGCACAGGGCCCAAAATCACACAACAGAGAAGGGTTTCCTTTAAAGTTTTATTCTCAAGAATAACACGCCTGCCAGCAGATCATTCCAGTATGGTGCACCCGACCAGTCCTCGGTTTGCCCTTTTATACATTGTTCATTAAAGGGTTACAGGTAACACAGCTAACACTTTCTAACAGGCTACAGAGGTTGCAATGGTGCGACTTCTCCTCCTGCATATCAAACAAGAAAAAAGATGCCCTAACAGTGGGAGGGAATGTCCCTGGGAGATGGAGAGAGGATGGGATGTTATTTTGGAAATAAGGAGAAACTTGTCATTTGCTGTTTTGTTCTAGCTGCTATCAGTCATGCACCAGCTGACCTACTTGAGATACCACCTACAATTCAGGGAAAAGCATATGCTGCCCTCTAAAAGTAGAGCTTCTTCTAGCCAGCAATGTCTAGCTTTTGCCACTGATTGCATGATCTACCTGTATAATTTTACAGCTATTGATTTGCTCATCAACCCCAGTTTGCTCCACATGTGTCACCATAGAAGGAAGAAAAAGAGTAAAATGAAAAAAAGAAACGTGTGAAGAAAGCAAAATTTAATACTATTAAAATAAAACAGTCTAAATTATATTAACAAAATAATTTTAATAAATATAAAATATAGATTATATATGTATATATAAAATTAACATATCGGACAAATATATTTTCTGGAAAAATATTGTAATATAAAATGGTATTAATAATTAATAATCACTTGATAATTGATAGTTAAATTAAAATGATTAAATTCATCTATGAATTTAGATGAATTGTACAAATCAATAGGTAGACTTTTAATCAGTTACATCATGCAATCATTGACACATAACAGGCCAGAGAAAAACCCTCTTTTCTAGAAATCAGCATGTTTGCATCCTTGAAATATAGTTGACACTAACCAGGCATCAGTCCAGCGAAAGCTACTTGGCACTTGACAGATGGCAGCAGCACAAACAAAGTGCAATTCACACCACTCCAGCCATCCTCCTCCTCTTCTATGTAATAGCACCCCATCCTCCCCCTCCCTCAGAGCATCTTTTTTGATATGCAAGTGGGAAAGATCACGCCATTGTAACTTTTTACTTCTGTAACTTATCGGAAAGGGTTTACTGTATTACGTGTAATCCTCTATTGATCAATGAATAAAAGGGCCAACTGAGGACTGTTCGGGTCACCATCTGGAACAATTTGTTGGTAGCCAGTTATTCTAGAGAATAAATCCTTCAAAAGAAAACTGTTTTCTTCCTTCCATGATTTAACTGTTTAAAGTTCTACGTATTGATTTGTGCATCATTCTCTATATTTCACCTCATAATTTGTTCCATCTCTGATTGTGATCTGTGTTTTTGTTTCTGTTTGCACAGAAGTTCATAACTATATTTTTGCATATTTTTCCAAATATATGTAACAGTCGGGCAAATCTTTGAAAAGGATACCACCTCCTCTTATTGATTAAAGCATGTTTGTGCACATTTTTCAAAAGTACACTTTTTTTTCATGAGCATTTTTCAGATGCATGCCTGGCATTGAATGCAATTTGTTTGATCTTTGTATCACATTGCAAACTAAAAATGAATGAACTTCAGCCGCAAATTGTCTTGGAGTTCATGGTCAGTCCAGGACATGTGAACTGGGACAATCATTCAAAAAGACCAAAGAAAAAACTTTAAGTTAATTTCTCGTATTTCCCTTGTTATTACTTCAGTCCTATTATTTTCAATGGAATTAGACATAGCTAATTTCAGATAGATAGGGAGGCAATGTATGAAAAACAAGAGTTCCAAACACCTTACCTAACTGGACTGTCAGATACATACAGAATAAACTTTGTGTATTTTTAAGATTAGCTTTGGTATTCTAGAGGTTACATTGGTCAAGTTGCTGTACTAATATCTGTAAACAATTGCACTGAACCTGATGAGCTGCAAGCACTAACACGTCAAGATGCATGTTTTTTTTTTTAATTGCTGTGCTGATTCTAGTTTAGCCACTGGCTATTTTTATATGTCACAACCTTGCTGCTAAATGAGCTTCTTTTCTGCACAGCTTGGTTGACAGGGCTTCATATTTCATACTGTAGATTTAAATAATCTTAGGTCTTCCTTAGGGGAAAGAAACTGTCACATTTTCTATATAATGAACAGGAATTTTATGGCATGAAGTACAGCATGTATGCAGTATTAAGTTGAGAGAGCAAGACTGGGAGAGAATGAGAGAGAGAGAGCAAACCACCTGTTCTAGATTGCAGGATGTCAGCTACAGGTTATGGTATCTCCTCTAATGAGCAACTGAGAGGTGTATTTTGACATTTCTCTTGTTTTATTAAATATTAGATTTTGCCTAATTCTTATACACCTTCACTGATTGGTACATTCCAGCATAGGAACACACACATACAATTATCATCACTGATTACATTCTATGCTGCTGAAAAACCAAACCCTAGATGGTTTACAGAGATTAAGCATTAACATAATATAAATCAGTTGGCATATAATAATACAACAACTTTAACAAATTAATAATAGAAAACATAGGACTGTTAAGAGGCCTCATCTTATGCTGTCAAATGCCTTGCAGTAGAGGGAACTCCTAAACCACAACAAAAACTGTGGTAATGTTGGTTTCACATGAACCTCACTGGGAAGAATGTTCCACAATCAGTGGGCCAGTTCCAAGAAAACCTCTCCCTTGTTGCCATCCTCCAAATTTCCCTTACAGAAAATTCTTAGATGATGATCAGAGTGCATGGATAGGATCCAGAAACCAAAATACACTTGTAAAGAATGCACTCTTGACTTTCCATCTTACCAATTAACATTTTCCCTCAGTGACTAAAAGTGAGCCCCACTGATTAATCCATGCATATATAGGGTACTCTCCCACTAAGCAGATATAATGAAACTTACCCCATTTTTCTTGGAATAGCTCACCCGGTTAATGGCAAGAACAGCTTCTCAGCAAAGTTCTGCTCACATATTCTCCCATTGCGCAGCCACTTGTAGTTCGTGAAATCTGCTGCAGAGGTCTGAAACAGGAGTGTGTGTGTATAAGGGGTTTGCAGGGAGAGAAGAGAATCCACAAAAATTACCACCCCCCACCCCCTGGCCAGTGAACAAACGGGGAATGCCTACTTCATGGAAGCCCAGTATAGGCCATATTGGCCCCTGTGCAACCACTCTCATGTCACTGCTGCTGGACGTCTGCAAAAAGATAATCAGTTGAGAGCGAGTGCTGCCATGACATATGTGTAAGATGTTATGAATAAGGATCCTTTTCCTCCTGCAGTATGAAGGGTAGAAGTATGCTGCCAACAACTTGATCCTGCATAAACAGTCTATCTATCTATCTATCTATCTATCTATCTATCTATCTATCTATCTATCTATTTATTTATTTAGAGGTTTTGTATGCCATCCCATTGCTTATAGCCTCTCTACGTATTCTGCCCTTACTATTTTAGATACTGAAGATTGCACCAGGTACTGCAGTGTAGAGCGTTGCAGTTATTCAAGTATGCCCATCTCCTACCAGGTAAGCAACTAGGTAAATGCACATTGACATGCAAATTGCTGACAATTGCATCTTTTCTTGGGCAAGAAACATCTCTTAAAGTATTGCTTTACTTCCTGGTAAGCATTAATCAAGATAAAAATAATCAATATTTATTTACTATTTATTTTCCCCACAAATAACCAGAATATATTTTCGTAACACTCAAGAGGAATGATAGGAAACATGTTCACTTCAGTAAAAGTTGTTTGGGGCTTAGAATGTAAAAGAACAAAGGATTTAATGGAAAAGAATATGAGTTTATTCTCAGCAAAGAGATTAAAATAAATATGGAATTCCATTTATTCCACTGCATCACGATAAACATATTTATTGAAGTTTCCAACCAACAATAACAATCCACATACACACCACCCCTAAACAAATCTATTTGACATATTTAACTTGGCTTCTAGAAAAGCCGTTGTTCAATCATATAATTTTCTCCTTTGGCAGATTTTCAAAGTTTTCATAATATAGATTTATCTGTAATTGCAGCCCCCACAGCTGTGGTTCAGTGTGTTAATTCTGTCTGCTCATGAAGCCAATCTACATAATAAGACTCTTAAACAATGCCTTCTTATCTTTCCCTCTATCTCCCTGACACCCCTCCCACCACTAGCTCATTTTCTGAAAAAGAGTGTTATGCCAAAGCAATGATGTCTTCTCCTACAGAGCAAGTAGAAGAAATGTCAGGAAATGTTTCACCTCTAGACTCTGTAATAGCCATTCCACTAAATGCGCAAACACCTAAGGCTAAAGTCCTAAGTACATTTGCTAGGGTGTAACAAGCTCTATTAAACACAGGATTGTGCTATTAAAGTTGAAGCACACAATCTGTCTGTAACCATGCATCTCTTCCTGGACTGCATCACTTTAGACTAAAGGAGAGACATCCAGTGTATGAAATTCCCCTCCATATGGAAAAAGAAACTTCACTATACATTGAATGCATTTTCACATGACAGTGAAACTGCATTATTGCTGGTCTTTAACATGCTGTTTTGTATGTTCAAGGCTATGGAGTCATAGCCTACAAATCTACTTGAACTCTAGACTTGCCTTTCTTTGTTGCATAAAACAAAGGAGCTATATTACTGCAGGGGACATAACTGGGTTTGTCAAAATTTGAAGTTATATGTTGCAATATTGGGAATTGTAACAGTATTTGAAAGAAAGAGGGGAGGGACTGGAAAGCAACATTAAAAAACTCAATAGAAATCTGCCACTAGAAATGGAAAAAAATATAGTTATGTGAAGTCAGTCTGCAACCCTTCAGCTGTTCACCGGGGGATGCAGAATTGCCCTTGTAGGATCAAGCAGCACACCTGTGTCTCTCACTCTCCCCACAAGGCATAGAAACCCTTTTAACTTACCGTATTTTTTGCTGTGTAAGACGCACCTGACCATAAGACGCACCTAGTTTTTAGAGGAGGGATCCATGGAAAGCTTCCTGATAATCACAGGCACATTCCCCATCACTTCCCCATGCGCTTCATTAAAAGACGGGTTGCCATTTGAAAACACACACCGACCTGTGATTAACAGCTCTCACCTGCGCTGGAGGAGGGGGGGTGGAGCAGGGCACACCGAGCACGTGCCGGCCAGGTGGTGCCACGTGGTGCAGACGGGCCGGCAGCGTCCTGGGCGTCGGGCACACACACATTTGCTCTATAAGACGCACAGACATTTCCCCTTCTGAGGGGGGAAAAGTGCATCTTATAGAGCGAAAAATACGGTATGTATCTCTGTCAGTCAATTCTCCCTTGCAGGATTTCCAATTTCCTTTCTACCTCCCTGAGGCTTCACCTACTCTTCCTGTAGTTTCCTCTTCTTTAATTCATTCCATCCTTTGCATCCCTTCTTTGCTCAGCCTCCATCCCAAATGGGGCCTCTGTTACTTACATCCTTCCTACCTTACAGAACATCTGCAATGCTGTGCAAACTTCCCTCTGCAATGCTGTGCAAACTTCCCTCTGCATGATTTTTCAGAGTCATGAGACACATGTGTTTTCCCGTAGCCTTTTTTTGGGGGGTGGGGGGGAATTGCCTGTTCCGTGCAGCTTTGTAATACTAGCTGATGCACATAGATGGTATTGCATACAGATGCCTTATCATACTCCCCTGGTATTAGAGTATTTAACTGCTCCCTTCCTTCCTCCCTAAACCCCACATCTAAAAACAAAATAGGACAGCAGGTCTAATTTGGGGTTAGAAATAAACAGTCAAGAGAACAGACTAAAGTAGCAAGGAGGCTCACAAGCAGAGCCAGCCCTAGTATTAGGTGGAGTGAAGCTGCCACTCCAGGTGGCAGTTGCTGAAGAAATGCAGTGAGGTGTTAGAAGACATACCTGCACATACCATGCCTCCTGGTCTGTGCCCTAAGTTAGCCTGCTGTCCTCAGTTGCAGTTGAAGACCTGTCCTTTTGCAAGCACTGATCACCAAGTAAGAGTCAGGTAGGTTTTCATACATGGAAATGGGAGGATATCAGCTTGTCCTTTGGCTCAGACAGCAAAATGTCTTTGGCTGGCCCTGTTCACCAAGCAAACTGCTGCTTGGCTGGAAGTTCTAATCATGTGGTTTCATGGTAGTCAATAGGGGTTTATTGGAATATAGGGGCCTACCATTATAGAAAGAATAAAGGCACCATCTACAGAGTTGCTGGCTATGTAGTTCCCATAGTTTCACAGCGATCAATAAGTCTTTCTATAAATGCTTCATCCATAGAGAAGTTTAAAGAAGTCTACCTACAAAGTAGTCTTACTAGCCGGAAGACTATTTTATATTCAGGGCTGGAGGAGACTTTTACAAGGAAATGACACTTGATCCCTAATACACCTGGACTTTATGGGCTTGACAACTTTACATATTCCAAAGTAGTTGACTAGGAATTTGAGCAAAGTCTTGGCCTACATCACTTCTTAATCCCAGCCCATCAAACAAATGTGCCACTTCCATCACAGATGATAAACCGTAAAATGTCTAGTTGCATGAGCAATTGAAAGTTGCATACTTGCACAGCAGCTCCCCTAATAAATATTTGAAGGGTCAGTGCCACAAGCATAATGCAAAATAGATACAGCACAGAGACGCAAACACAACCAGGTAACATTGGTGTAGCTATGATCAGTCATCAGTGTAATAGGCTGTGGGAGGCCCCATGCAACAGAATTACACCTAACAGAGCTCAAATAGAATTCAGTTACATAAAGCAGTGATTTCCACAGTCGCCATGAAGTGTGAAATCATGCAAATTCCAGGTGGAACATGGCAGCAAAAGGGCCAGTGTTGAGGTAGGCATAATTGGGCATTTGTTGAGCGCCCACTTCCCAGTGGTTCCCATTGACAAGAGCTCCCTGGAGATACTCTTCACCCATAGCAATGTATGTGTTCACCTACCTCTTGCTTTGGCACAAATAATTGCAACAGTGAGGAGGAGCAGCAGGAGTTGCCACTGCCAACTTTCTCATGGACTCGTTGCCCACAGACAAGCATGCATGAGGTAGCAACAATGAGAGAATGAGGAGCAATAAATACCTAATGGGGGCAATGAGGGTGAGCAGTTGGACCTACTGACAGGAGGGTCTGTTGAGGGTATCTTCCCAAGAGCCCTTCAAAACCTGGAGCTGGCACTGGGCAGCAGTGAAGGGAAAGAGACCTGCCATTGTCTTTGAGGCCTGGTTCTCCTTTACCCCACAGAACTCTGTTCTCTCCTCATTCAGATCTAGGTTTGAAACAACAAAAACTGCCTGGGTTAGGGTTTGAAATGACCTACATGAAAAGAACCATTTGGGGAGAAAAACTATGGAAAAAAACACACAAACTTAATACTTAATGTTTTTTTTTTTTTGTTTCATAACAAGAAATGTAGAGTTTTAATTAAGATGATAGACCTATGTCTATTAGCCTTCATGCGCCCTCGCCACCTCAGAATAATAAGACTTAAATATGAGCAACGGATTCTTGTTTTCCATTGTGTGGTTTTTATTAGCCTGCAATTTATTGCTCATCTAGTTGCTTTGTTTATTTGCGTAGTCTAGTTTGGTCTTGATGAAGTTGTGCCACCCTCCTTTCAAGTGATTTTCAAGATATTATTTTAATTGCACTAAATAATTGAACTGTTTTGCATATACAAATAACAATTTATTATTTTACTGCTGTGCAGGGTTTCTTCTTGGCCTCCACCCCATTTCCATCATAAGTAACATACAACAGAGATTTGATTAATCAGCAGCACTAGTAACAGATGCTAAGAGTCGAGGCTCCATTAATGCTTTCTGAATCAAAGATGGGTTGTGCTACTAAATATTCATTAAATTTCAGATTCCTAGCATAGTTAAATATTGACGGCTGTTATTTTCCTCATATCCCCTGCTGCTCTGCACCATCCAACTTGAAACAGAAGCAATGATGTGATATGCTGTGCCTCCACTGCCTTTCCATTCTTATGTATGCAGGCTGCTTGCCCTGATGAAGCCCCGCAGGTGTCCTTTAAAAGAAACAGACGATGCTTCTTTAACTGTCACACATGGGCTTTTTGGAAAAGGTTTCTATTGTAAATAGGAATAAATCACTGCCCTAATGTACATATTATTGAACTAGTGAGATGTTCACTGAATTCATTGGAGCTCTGTTGGTGGAGCAGGTTAAAGTCCAATTTTCCTTTCCCTCCAGTCCTGCTTCTCCCCTCTTACTACCTTCAGAGACTCACCCCGACCCACCTTCTCCTAGTTTTATACTACCATCCTGCTGTGTTTCCAAGGCAGAGGGCTGAAAATTGCATCCTATTCACTCTTACCTGGAAGTAAATTCCATTGAACTCAGTGAAATGTACTTCTGAGTAGATGTGCAAAGGATGAATTCCTGCCTAAGTAAACCATTCTTCAGTCCCTCTGAAAGTAGTGGGACCTCAGTCAGGGTTAACTTATCCTAGTCATTCATTAGAACTAAAGCAGGAATGCAGAGGGCTGTATATCATAATGATCGGTGGCAGAGTGAAATGCAGAAATCTTGGTTAATAACTCTTCTGAGTCCAGATGAAGGTATCAACATTTGAAAACATAGAAACAAACATAGAAACAGAGCGGGTCAGAAGGGGCCTCCCGGGCCATCTAGTCTGATCCCCAGTTCCAGCTGGCTCTGCTCATGACATGCCTACCTAGTCCAGCCTATCCTTGAACACCCTCACCGATGGGGCTTCAACCACCTCCCTCGGAAGCCCAGGCCATACCCTCGGGGTCCTAACTGTCAGGAAATACTTCCCGACATCCAAATTGAATCTTGGTTCCCTGAGCTGTGCTCCATTGGAATGCATCCTGCCCTCCTCTGCAGGGCAAAACAGGTCTCTTCCCATGTCCGTGTGACACGCCCTCACATTCCTAAATGTTGAATGCATTCCCCTGGGGGGAAAAAATCACAACTCAAATGCAAGCCTCTCATTATATCAAAAGAACTTGAGGTAGACTTCTCCCTAAAATGCTAGCATACAAAGTGCAGAAAGCCTTTTAATATTGTGAATGTGGCACATTGCTCGCAATCAGAAGTAGGCCTGTTGAGAATTCTACCACCTTAGTCAGAGTAATGTGTAGAATGTCTCTAAAGTGGTAGCAGGAGAGGGAGGGATGGAAGTTTGGGAGGGAAGGGATGAGTGAGATGAAACTGAGATTCTGGCAAAACAAGATTAGTAAACTGAAGACGCAGTTAACAAGGAATGGGTGTGGTATGAATGGAAAAGAGAAGGTTGTGCATTTAGGGGGAAGAGAGAAAAAGTGGGGAGAATGGGGCAAGGAATAAGGAGAGTTGAAGGACTGATATGGGACTGAGAAAAGCAGGAAAGAAACAGGACGGTAATGATAAGGAAAAAGAGAGTGGAAGGGACAGGAATGGAAGGCTTAACCTTCTCTGCCATTTTTTTCTGTCATGGCTCCTATGCCCTTAATGTTCATACAACCAGGAAAAAATCGGTAGCATTCGTCTGGCTTATGTCATTTCCTTCCTGCAGTGTGTTGTCTTGTTCTTGCAGAGGAGAGGTGGTGAATCTTTATGTCCAGGGGTCAAATTCCCTTTTGGAAAATCTCCCAGGGGGCCCTTTCCAGTGGTGGGCAGAGCCAAAACTGAAGGGGTCAACCAGAAAGAACCCCAAAGATCTGCAGAGCAAATTGCAGCTGAAAGCTCTCGTTGCTGTTACCAATGCTTTAGAAGATGCATTTCAGTCATTTAGACTGGAGGGCGGGATGAGCGGGGGAGGGGGACTACATAAAAGCCAAGAAAATGGCAAATAGTTGATGTTCAGGGGAAAGGGTCTGGAGTCAGGAGAAGAGGTGTAGCCTTCTAGGTAACCCTGGAGGGATGAATTTGCCCCCACCCCTGAGGTTCTGCACCTCTGTACTAAACTGTGCCTAATCTAATCTGGAGCCAACCCAATAGCTGTGTTGTTGTTGCTCAGGTCTGAGATGAACCTGTGAATTGGAGTAACCAACCTGGTTCCGTCTGTCCAATGTTTTGCCTTTCAGCTTCCATAATTCCCAACCAGCATAGCCACTGGAAGAGGCAGTGCCAGTGAAAGGGGTGGGGGGGATGCTGCTCACTCTGTACTGTTCTGTATATGAGCCTTCAAATGTATGAAAATTTCATTCCTGTTGCCAATTCTGTTGCCAAAAACAGCTTGTTAACAATCCTAAACATGAGTGTAAGTGGCAGAATCCTTTTCTTTAACTGTCTACAAATTCACAAAAATTACAACTAAGTTTGAAAAATCCATATTTTAGACTTCCCCCAGTGAATGGGGGAACTGTGCACTGTTATACATATATTTCCCATTCAAAATTTACATTTTCCCATTTATATGAGCTGAAAAATAGCTCAGAACCAAAATAGGCATGAAGCAAAAGAAGTACAAAACTGCAGTTTTGGAGAATTTTGATGCGCTCAAAAATCTCTGTTTCTTCCCTTCCTATCTGCATGTTTTTTATGTTTGTGTGGAACTGTAGAATTCACATAGCCCCAAATGGAAGCTCCTCTGAGATTCTACTTTTTGCCTGGGGCAGAATCTTCTGATATTACTTATTATTTAACCCTGATATTAACTTTAACAATCAAGGCTTGGACATTCTTTCAGTTTTGTATGGCACCAATTGGCCCATCAAGGCATGCTTGGTGAAAGGAATAGATGTGATAATGTGGACATAAATCTGGACAAAACCAAGAGTACCGCTAGTGGTTAAGACAGAAGGCAAGGAAATGTGGAGGCAGTTTACAAAGACAACAGAGGAAGGTGCTAGCCGAACAATATCAATCCTGTGCACACACCACATTTACCTCATGGTGGTTGATGACACCACAGACAAATGAGAGGCCAGGAATAACAACTGAAACCATTTCCCACTGAGACCTAAGAACACAGACGACAGGCATTAGCTTGTCTTGGGAATATGCTCTTCTTCCATCTGTGCAACTCCATTAAAGCACCAAGGTCAACAGCATCCAAGGGTGAGATCCACCAAGTGGAGAAATTAATTCAGCATGTGAACTTGAAACTTTAGAAGTCGGTGAAAAATGTTCAGGCTTGTGGGGATTTATTAATTTCGGGTGGAAGGGATAAGAATGCATTAAGTAGCTGAAGTTAAAGCACTTAGACTAAAAAAGGCATCCAAGTTCTGGGAAGCAGTTCTGCTGGAATGAATGGGAATTTCTGCTGTGCTAATGAGCTTAAGACCAGGATGTTCAACACCTAGGCAAACAAGGCAAATTTGTTCCTGATACTGAGAGCATCCATACTGAAGAGAATGTATGGAACACTACTGAGAGCTCTCATGAACATTTAATTTTTGCCTTTCTTCCAATCTGTGTTTGATCCAGGATTTGAGAGCCAGGTAAATCCTGCTCAGAAATGAAGCAAAATTAAAATCTCACATATCCCTACTTTTAGGGGTGTTCCTTTTGCTTCTGCTCTGAGAAGTGGGTTGGGTGTGGGGAGGCAAACAAAATTAGCATGAAGCATGCATTGTATGTGTGAGAGAGCTGTGTTTGGGGAGAAAAGAAACAATGGGGCAAGAGAATGTCAATAAGTAGAGAGGAACTCTTATTTTTAGGTTGCCTCCCTTTGCTCCTCAAGCCACTCCAACTGTGAGGGAGTGTTCCTTTGATGTAGACAAAAATTGAAATTTTTGTCAGCCATCTTGAATCAACACAAAGGTCAGGGTGAGGTATTAAGCAAACAAATAAAAATGTGCATTGACTCCTAAATGAGGTGTATACAGGCTGCAACACAGTTACTACTAGAATACAATGAATACATTGGGAGTTACTACCAAGTAAGCATGCATAAAATGACATTTAAAAAGCAAAGGTCGTCATGTGTGTCATAAGCAAACTTCCATAGTCTATATTTGAGCAATATCTTTATTAGACTAAGTGCAAGTATTCGACTACTTCCAAACTCTTCATCAAGCCAGATGGGATTTACATTGAGTTGCAGTCTTAAGCTGGAAACCTCTGCCTCCTCCCATTCTTCCCATCACCCTACTTTTTGTTCTCTTCATAAACTGGCTTCATTAAGTGCTTGGGAGAACTCAAAAGCTTGGACGCTATTTAGAGATCCTGTGTTGGCCTAGGAAAGGTCAATAAAGCCCTAAAATGGATTTCACTGGCTCATAGAACTGTACCCAGCCAGATTGCCCTAGAAGTGTTATGTGCTAAAATCTGATATGCTTGTGTAACACATGTCTATCAACCAGTTCCTTGTGTGGGTATTATGCTCTCAAGTGAGCACAAAACAGACTTGCTGACACAACTATGCAGGTTGGGTGTTACTTGGATTTCAAGCGCTTCCATTGAGTTCTGTGGGGCAAAGTCAACCATTGCACACTAAGAGCCAAGGACTTGGGGGTATACCCCGCCCCACTCTCTAGACAATGGGGCCTCTAGTATCCCCAGTATAGTAGATTCTAGCATATAGATGGGTCTTCTCTTAGCACCCTTCATAAAGGCAGGTATTTTGTTTTCTGTAAAATAATTCCTCCCTCTCCCCAGTTAAAATATGCCTTTATTTCTAAATCTCATTTTCTCAGAGAAGCAGCTGGCAAAATGTGTGTATGTGTGTGAAAGTGTTTAATGATCTTAACCTTGTATCCTTTGCACATTGTCCAGTGGACCTTAGAGCATAACTATGCCACTATGGCGTCAAGTCATCCCATTTTTATTCCTTTCTTTGTAATTCTCCACTGATTCTTTGGCTGAAGAGGAATATTAATTATACTCTGTCTCGGAAATCTGTAGGAATGGCACCATTACTGACTGAATTTGTTTGCAACTCCAGAAGCTAAAGCAGTTGACAGATGTTCAGAGGATTTCTTCTCTCTCGACCAGTGCTTCATCTGTTCGGAGTTATTCAAAATACAAATACTAGCTTGGCATAAGTGATGTATTCTTGGAACTGGAATGTCAAGTGAGAAATATATTTAGAAAGACAAGTGTTGAGAAAAAGTTTTAATGCAATCTCAGAAATAAGTTTAACAAGAGCTTTAAATCTAAATTTTGTACAGCTCAATAAATTGCACAGGGCAAGAACGTCACATGAAGACCTTGAGTGTTATCTGAATTCCCTGTTGTGGTCAGACAGCAATAAAATGTCTTGATAAATAAATAAAAGGACACTTCTAAATCTCTGTTTACCTGGCCATCTTCCCCTATGTGAATTAAGTATTTTCACTGGAATCAAGCAGTGGAAAGCCATGCTTTTAGCCATGCTAGTCTACAAAGCCATGCTTTCCACCTTTTAAATGTTCATTTTAGTGTGAGTGTGATCATGTCAGGGTAGGCAAAGCATCCTCTTTTACAGAGAACAGTCCTCTGTTTGAAGGGTTGCCAGAGGACGGTTCCCTATTTTGAAGGTGTTCCCTATCTGACGGGCTGTCCAGTTCATGTCCAGGTAAAATGTAAAGAACTGGACCTGAAGCTGCTCAACAGACAAAGCAAGGCGCACAGGTCACCTCGAGCTGGACAGGGCAGCCATTCAAACAGTGGACGATCCTCTGTAAAAGAGCACACATGACTACTCTAACTTATCCACCCATCTGGGATCACTATGAGAATTCTGTTCTGCCACCAGCTAATCCATAATTAGAGCGTGCAGGCTAAGGCACTAGTGGTGCTGACAGAGCCCCTAGGCCTGGGGCTACTGCAGAACAAGAGAAGCCTGAGATAACTAGAGACATCCAGGATGAAAACACGGGAGTCCTCTGAAACAGAGACTCCTGAAGCTGGGTGTAGATGTGAGGTGGCAGCTCCTAAGCCCAGCTCTAGCAAGGAACCAACGCATCCTCCTTCAAAGGCCTTACAATCCATGAATTCAGTGCACCAATGCGGAAAGTGTGCCTGATATCAGCTTTGCGGGAGGTGAAAAAGTAAAGCCTGCTACTTTAAGGCCTTCCAGTTTGTAAGGTGCAGGTGGAGAAAGTTTTGGATAGCAATGCATTAAGGCTTCAGTCTGATCCCAAACAATCTTATAGCATGTTGCTCATGAGGAACTGCCTTGCTGCCCTGTGGGCACTTCCTTGGAACCAGAACACAACAATTCAGTATTCTTTGAAAATTTTCCCTCTGTGCCTAGAACACTGATCAAACAGCTGCTTGAGGCCTGCCCACAGATTTAAACAATCCTGGGGTAGTTTGGGGCTTTATTTTCCTGCAGCAGTGAGTAGTGCTATATCACACACTGCTTTTGAAACTCCCCTATGGTTTCTGAAATGGCTTGTCACAGGGCAGGAGGGGTTTCTGCTCAAGAAGCACATAGCCCAAACTCCTTTGGGTTCACAGACGCAGTGTGGTTTTTTTGGACCCTGGCTGTGCAGCCTTCAATGCTCTTCCAGTTTTCTTTAACTTGATGGAAAGTCCAGAAGGAATTAAAGCATTATTTATTTGTGTCATCCGCTTCTAGCCATAGCACCCTGGTTCATTAGATAGATTGAAGAGCTGACTCTTGACTTCCGAGGAAGGAAGCAAGAATATTTTAAATTAAGCTGTCTACTCGGCCTGTATCTTTCTTGTTTGTATCTCTCCCACCTAAGCATAAATAACCAGGAAATAGAAGGCAGGTAGCACTATAAATTGTCAAACTACACACTTGCCTCATGTTCAGCATTTGTTTTCTTTGTCACACATCATCCATTTTGAATTAAACTTCCATCAGGTTATAATCCCACTTCTAGAAGATGCCAAATATTTTTCTTTCTTTTTTATGCAAGTGCTTACAAGCATATTTGTAACTGAAATGTTCAGCAGTTAAGGACCAAAAATATTACAGAAACTGTCATGGTTGTAGAGATTTGGGTGCTTCCCTTGCCTTTTTTTCACAGAAATCCAAACAATGTAATGTAATAAGGCCAGGAGGGACTGTCCAACTAGAATAACAAGCTGAGGTTGGTATTGCCCAGACCACTTGGTTTCTTGTATATGCTTGCAATAATAATGAGCAAAGCATTTTTACTATGGAATGTGGCCACCCAATTTATATTAATTGTTGTTGGCATCGTATTATTAATAGGTTTGATTTGTTTTGTACCATTTCTTTCTCCCAAAAATTGGCATTCAAGGTGGCTGATGAGAAGAATTGAAATTAGTTAAAACAATACCTTATAATACAACACAAATGTAACAGTTACAGAATGAAAACAGTACAAACCCAACAGGCACAGTTATAGGTAAAGCCTTTCTTAAATACAGTGGTCTTCCCTGGGAGGAAAATTCACAGTCCAGGTGTGTACATGGCAAGACAGAAGATAAAAGGAAAAAGCAAGTCCCCAGAGTTTGCAGTCAATTTAAATAGGACACATACTGGGCTTCTCTACATGAGGCATATAAATGTCTTTCTGTTTTCTTTGCAAGAGGATTAGCTTGTCCTTCCCATGATGGTTCCCCACCCCAGGTGGGTTTTCACCTCTGCTTTTCTATAGACTCCATTACATGACAAAAGGTGACACTGTGGTATACAGCAGAATTGCAAACATTCTCTAGAACTCACTAGCCAATCATGGTAGCATCTAGGCAAATCCCAAATTCACTTCCTCTTAAAAAAGTAGACAAAATGTCTGGAAAATGTGGGAGAAATCCTGGATAAGGAGGAGGATATTGTAAAAAGACTGCACAGAGTCCCATGAGTGAAGGAGCATGAGTGCACAACAAATGTCTCATGCAGAGACGCTCCTGAAGGCAGGAAACTGAATTAGATGTGGGAGAGGGAGAGAAGAAGGTAAGAAGCAATGAAAGCAAATACAGTTACACAGACATACTGATGAGTTAAGTCTTTGTTTTTAACTGTGTTACAAAGAACTCCGGGAGTCCCAGAGTCATACTCTAGGTTCCTTTCTGAAAGGTGAGCAGTGACATAAATTTGGGAGTGGTGGGTATGTTTTAGAGTTATGCTGAGGCCCACCTGGCTTACTTATAATGAACATACACACCAGAACCTTCTCAAACGTGCATGACATTCACTGTGGGTACACCAATATTCATGGAAAGCTTGAAAGGCACACCAAGCTAGGAAGTGATACACGGCCTTGAGTCTCAGACGGTCTACAGGTCTGAGAGCAGTGACTTGAGTCAAACTTGGGAGCTTGACTAGAGTCCCTGACACTGCTATAAATCACTTAAAGTCCTTGATAAAATGAAGCTGGTTTAAAGAAACAAAGCAGAACTGTCTCACAATTCTGGCTGGGAGATTGTTCCAAAGAAGAAGCATTACTTCCAAAAAGCTCTTTGCCTGGCGGCCACCTACCACACCTGTCCCAGCAGGGGCATCCAAAAAGGACGTCATAAGATTAAATGAGAGGCAGGTTCATAAGAGGGGAGGTGGTCTAGATTTGGGGTGGGGAGCAGTCAGTACCTGCTGAGGCCCATATCCTTCCAAGGGGCCACAGCTACTGCCAAGATCCTTCTGGCCCCGTTCTCCTTCATCCTTGCTGTCACTGTCTGTTCATCCATCCTCTCAGCAGTGCAAAGAGTGGCATAAGTGAGGAGACTGTGCACTCCTCTTCACTTGCCTTGTATGTTCTTTCTGCTTAGTGGTAATACATGGGTCCAGAGGGAGAGGGCAAGAAGGGCAGAACTGAGGAGGAAGTGTCCTACTCAGGAAGGGGTTCTGCTTCCTGAGGAAGCATCTTGCCTGAGGTGCTTTACTTGTCCCCTTGGAAGCAACACTGTGGTGGCCTTCTTTATACCCTGGTCTCAAGCAATTAAGACTTTATAAGATTGCATCAGTACTTAGAATGAAACCTGGAACTAAAGACGTGATCAATTCTGTCTCTATTGACTCTTCTGCAGCTCTGCTGTAAACAGCTGAAGTTTTTAACAGTCTTAAAAGGTTAGCCCAATGGGGAGCACATTAGAGCAGTCAAGCTTGGATACTACACACCAAAGGCCTCTTTGAATAAAGTGGGATTTGCCTGACCACAGGAAATATATCTAAACTGAAGCCTGATGTTCAGTGGGAGCATAACACCATCCAGTACAAGTTGAATCCCTATTTCCTGATCTGCCATTCAATTAACCTCTTATGCTTCACTTTGTTTGGCCTCATCTCTTCCATTACCAACAACAGACAACAATGCAGGGTACAGAAGCTTCCTTGGATATGGATGTAAAGGAGAGATGGAGTTGGGTCTCATCAGCATATTGCTAGCACCAAACCCCCAAACTCCAGAAGTCTTTCCCAGCAGCTTAATTTATACATTAAATACTACGGGAGATCAGACAGAACTCTGAAGGTCATCATAGGCCAATGAGCAAGGCACAGAATAGGAATCCCCAGCACCCCTCCAAGAACAAAAGCTGCCATATATCTGTGCCTTCTAGTCCCATGTCAGATAGATGTCAGATGTCCCAGACGGATACCATGGTCAACAGTATCAACAGTCTCTGAGAATCCCAAGAGAACCAACAGGGGCTCTCAGATTTTGCCCAGTTTCTGGTATAGATTGTACACCAAGGTAACCCACAACCTCTGTCCTATAACCAAGCCTGAAGTCAATTTAAAATGGATCTAGCTGATGCACATAATCCAGAAATCCCCTGAGCCGAGAAGCCTCCACATGTTCTGGAACCTTGTCCAAAAATGGAATATTGGGAGCTGGCTGGAAAATTAACCATTACCACAGGATTCAGGAATTTTTTTAAATAACAAAGTTCCTACCACTATCTCTTTTAGGCAAAAATAGAACCACGCCTTGCTATAAATGGACATTCATTAGCACCCTTTCCTAGGACTGGGACAAACCCTTTCTGAATCCATCCCTCCAGCATCCACAGACTTCCTCTCATGCTTGGTCCAGTTCTCCAGATTGAGCAGAGCCAAGAGGACGTCCACAGCTTCCTGCAGTTCCCAGTTGCACAACCAGCAGTTTCCATGTCAGTTTCGGCAGGATGCAGAAGAGGGGCACTGACAGCAGTCAAGCCAGGCCCATTTCTGACAACCAACCGTCTTCCCTGCCCATTGCAACTGGTCCACCAGGTGCAGAAGAGGGGCACTGCCCATGGGGCTCCATTCCTGCTGAACATCCCGCCACCCTGAGACACTGTAAAGGACAGGATATAAACATTTTAAATAAATAAATACTAGGAGCACTCATGAAGAACTGGAACTTAGGACCTCTGCAAAATGGAATGGAGTGTGGGGAGCCAAGCCCAGGAAATCCAACAGATTCCCACCCCCAAACACATTCCTTAAACATACCTACCCTTACCCGCATAGCCAAGCCCCCAAGCCTGCTGTTTTCATAAGCCAGGAAGGCAAGTGTGGTAAGCCTTTATTTCTCCAAGGATCCTGTCCACATTTTCAAGCTGTAACACTGAAAATGATCTGAAAATGATCTATCATAAATGGCCAAGCTTTGAGTTACTGTTGAAATAAAATAGGTGGCTAAGAAAATGAACATCCTGAATGGACTACAGTTTTTATCCTTGGTTTTGGAGGGCCTTTGGGCAAGGTACTCTCAACTAGCCCTCTCCTTGCACAAGTGTACATTCTCCCCACCATTGTCACCAGCTGCTATTTGTTCCTTATCCTCTGTCTCATTATGGTTTCCATTTCCTTGTTTGACAGGCAGTAGATCCTTCTCACCACCACCATTGTCTGGACCAGAGGAAGAGGTGGACAAACAGACAGGATGCAACAGGGAAGTGGAATAGCAATTCCAGGGGATTCGTGTCAGTGAACCTCAACTGGAGTGTGGGACAAGTGCCCAAACCTACCTACCCATGATACCAGGCCCAAGACTCCAATACGTGTAAGAGTGAAAGGAAACTATTTGTTGCTTTCCAATAAAGCATAGCTAGTTTAGTAAGTAGTGGGTAATTTTCTTTTTTATGGCCATTCCAACACCCTCTTGTAGGACCCTCACAGACAAAAACTTCTGAATACAAAGAATATGGATTTTTTAGCATAAATGTGGTTGGGAGGAATCACCTTCCTACCAGTTCACTTACATCTTCAATTGTTGTAGAAATGTCTGTAGTAACTGGTGCAAACACAAAAAAATCAAAATTGAAAAATGTTCTCTTTCTCTCCCTCTTAATAAGCAGTCTCTGATTTTGTTTCTACAGCACTTACGTTTTGTGTTTGGCCCTTTAGTTTGGGTGTTGTTGTGAAAGGAAAGGGTTCCCCAGGGTACTCTTTATTTAGAGTAAGACAGGTCACAAAATAGTTCTGGAGGAGGAGAGAAAGTCCACCTAAAAGAGCTTTGGGGGTGATACGTTTGTTCCCAAAGGGTATCAGCCCATGTAAACAGTGATGCTACAGGCTGCATGGCTAGTGAACCTAAACTTGCTGACTGCACTTCTCACCTTTAAAAGCAATGCAGAAAACGAGAGTCAGAAGGTACTGTGTGTCAAGGATGAACTTTGCTCAGCTTCTGCTGTAAATTTACCTCTTCTGTCCTTAGCCAGAAAAATTTAGCTATAGAGCATTTTTATGAGCACACAACTTGCAGGGTTGAAACACACATAGATAGATAGACATAGACACGCACACACACACACACACACAGAGATGACATTGGCTCTTATTATAGCAGGAGGGCTTGCATTTTCCCATTTGACACCTCCTAAAATAGCTAGGTTCCAGAACGATCCTTCAGTTTGTGCATTTGCAAATATCAGCTGTTATTCTGTGCTGCTATGCATAAGTTTATTACCTTGTGTTATGAATTCTAGAAGATCTCTGAAGTTAAATCACCTGAAAATCCATATCAGGTTGTTGCTATTTTTAAAAAAGTTGCATCCACCTGTGAAATTCACATGAAGGTAAGAAGATTCTAGACAAATGGATGACACAATATGGGCCTCTGTTGTGTCTTAACACACCAGGCAGGCTTACCAAATGAATTTGTACTTTTGACACGAGAGGATCACATAATGTATGTTGTGTATGATTTTACCATCCTGGGAGTTATGTTGATAATATGATCATTCTGATGCTGGATCCTTTCTACAGGATCCTGAATCAAAACTTAACAAGGATAAGAATCGTGCTCCAACTTCATCCCTGCCACAACCACTAAGGTGTGTGTGTGTGTGCGCGCACACATATAAATAGATACTTTGTACATGCATAAACACATACACTTACACAAACACACTGCCATAGGCAAAAAATGCATCCATTGTTTAGGTGTGAAGCAACCTCCAGCTGCGGCCCACTTGGCCTTCTTTTCGGTGCCAAGTTAAGACAGGCCTCTTTGTCGAGGCCTTTAAAGTGCTCCCTGGTCATCCAGGAGCCTGATGGGTTTATCCAGGTGCCTCCTTTCTTTTTTCTTAGCTGGGTCTTTTTGCTGTATTTTAATGCTATTTTGATTAATTTTTCAAATGTTTCAAATGCTGTTTTATGTATTGTATTTTACTGTTTTTATATCCTGTTGTGAACTGCCCAGAAAGCTTCAGCTACAGGAGATAATGAAATGTAAATAATAATATTGTTTGCTTGTTTATTACATTTCTATACTGCCCAATAGCGAAAGCCCTCTCAGCTGTTTACAAAAGATTAAAACTTGAAAAATAAGCTGCTGTAAGGGGATTTAAAGTATGCAACAATAAATATCTCAGTAGTGAAATAAGACAAGGGGCCCATCCTCTAACAACCACACAAAAACCTGGAAGAATGAATGGCTTGTGAGATGGCTTTCATAATCCAGAGTGATCAATTGTAAATGATTTTGCACTGAAAAAATATGCTGAATGTATGAGTCACAGGCTACCCAACACCCGTGTGCAATGGTGATTTTTTTTTTAATAACTTTAGTATTCTGTTTTGCTCATAGCAATGACCATCCAGGATTAGGGCTAGCCCAGACATTTTGCATCCTGAGGCAAAGGACAAGATCTCTCTCTCTCTCTCTCTCTCTCTCTCTCTCTCTCTCTCTCTC